>NW_027138500.1:0-45356 GCF_035084215.1 Heptranchias perlo
TGTGTGTGAAAGGGTGGGGAGTTGGATGGGGTACAGTGTGTGAGAGGGTGGGGAGTTGGATGGGGTACAGTGTGTGAAGGGTGGGGAGTTGGATGGGTACAGTGTGTGAAAGGGTGGGGAGTTGGATGGGGTACAGTGTGTGAAGGGTGGGGAGTTGGATGGGGTACAGTGTGTGAAAGGGTGGGGAGTTGGATGGGTACAGTGTGTGAGAGGGTGGGGAGTTGGATGGGTGCAGTGTGTGAAAGGGTGGGGAGTTGGATGGGGTACAGTGTGTGAAAGGGTGGGGAGTTGGATGGGGTACAGTGTGTGAAAGGGTGGGGAGTTGGATGGGGTACAGTGTGTGAAAGGGTGGGGAGTTGGATGGGGTGCAGTGTGTGAAAGGGTGGGGAGTTGGATGGGGTACAGTGTGTGAAAGGGTGGGGAGTTGGATGGGGTACAGTGTGTGAAAGGGTGGGGAGTTGGATGGGGTACAGTGTGTGAAAGGGTGGGGAGTTGGATGGGGTGCAGTGTGTGAAAGGGTGGGGAGTTGGATGGGTACAGTGTGTGAGAGGGTGGGGAGTTGGATGGGGTACAGTGTGTGAAAGGGTGGGGAGTTGGATGGGGTACAGTGTGTGAAAGGGTGGGGAGTTGGATGGGGTACAGTGTGTGAGAGGGTGGGGAGTTGGATGGGTACAGTGTGTGAAAGGGTGGGGAGTTGGATGGGTACAGTGTGTGAAAGGGTGGGGAGTTGGATGGGGTGCAGTGTGTGAAAGGGTGGGGAGTTGGATGGGTACAGTGTGTGAGAGGGTGGGGAGTTGGATGGGGTACAGTGTGTGAGAGGGTGGGGAGTTGGATGGGTACAGTGTGTGAAAGGGTGGGGAGTTGGATGGGGTACAGTGTGTGAAAGGGTGGGGAGTTGGATGGGGTACAGTGTGTGAAAGGGTGGGGAGTTGGATGGGGTGCAGTGTGTGAAAGGGTGGGGAGTTGGATGGGGTACAGTGTGTGAAAGGGTGGGGAGTTGGATGGGGTACAGTGTGTGAAAGGGTGGGGAGTTGGATGGGGTACAGTGTGTGAAAGGGTGGGGAGTTGGATGGTGTGCAGTGTGTGAAAGGGTGGGGAGTTGGATGGGGTGCAGTGTGTGAAGGGTGGGGAGTTGGATGGGGTACAGTGTGTGAAAGGGTGGGGAGTTGGATGGGTACAGTGTGTGAGAGGGTGGGGAGTTGGATGGGTGCAGTGTGTGAAAGGGTGGGGAGTTGGATGGGGTACAGTGTGTGAGAGGGTGGGGAGTTGGATGGGGTACAGTGTGTGAGAGGGTGGGGAGTTGGATGGGGTACAGTGTGTGAGAGGGTGGGGAGTTGGATGGGTACAGTGTGTGAAAGGGTGGGGAGTTGGATGGGGTACAGTGTGTGAAAGGGTGGGGAGTTGGATGGGTACAGTGTGTGAAAGGGTGGGGAGTTGGATGGGGTACAGTGTGTGAAAGGGTGGGGAGTTGGATGGGTAGCAGTGTGTGAAAGGGTGGGGAGTTGGATGGGGTACAGTGTGTGAGAGGGTGGGAGTTGGATGGGGTACAGTGTGTGAAAGGGTGGGGAGTTGGATGGGGTGCAGTGTGTGAGAGGGTGGGGAGTTGGATGGGTACAGTGTGTGAAAGGGTGGGGAGTTGGATGGGTACAGTGTGTGAAAGGGTGGGGAGTTGGATGGGGTACAGTGTGTGAAAGGGTGGGGAGTTGGATGGGGTACAGTGTGTGAAAGGGTGGGGAGTTGGATGGGGTACAGTGTGTGAAAGGGTGGGGAGTTGGATGGGGTACAGTGTGTGAAAGGGTGGGGAGTTGGATGGGGTACAGTGTGTGAAAGGGTGGGGAGTTGGATGGGGTACAGTGTGTGAAAGGGTGGGGAGTTGGATGGGTACAGTGTGTGAAAGGGTGGGGAGTTGGATGGGGTACAGTGTGTGAAAGGGTGGGGAGTTGGATGGGGTACAGTGTGTGAAAGGGTGGGGAGTTGGATGGGTGCAGTGTGTGAAAGGGTGGGGAGTTGGATGGGGTACAGTGTGTGAAAGGGTGGGGAGTTGGATGGGTACAGTGTGTGAAAGGGTGGGGAGTTGGATGGGGTACAGTGTGTGAAAGGGTGGGGAGTTGGATGGGTGCAGTGTGTGAAGGGTGGGGAGTTGGATGGGGTACAGTGTGTGAAAGGGTGGGGAGTTGGATGGGTACAGTGTGTGAAAGGGTGGGGAGTTGGATGGGTACAGTGTGTGAAAGGGTGGGGAGTTGGATGGGTGCAGTGTGTGAAAGGGTGGGGAGTTGGATGGGTACAGTGTGTGAAAGGGTGGGGAGTTGGATGGGGTACAGTGTGTGAAAGGGTGGGGAGTTGGATGGGGTGACAGTGTGTGAAAGGGTGGGAGTTGGATGGGTGCAGTGTGTGAAAGGGTGGGGAGTTGGATGGGGTACAGTGTGTGAAAGGGTGGGGAGTTGGATGGGTACAGTGTGTGAAAGGGTGGGGAGTTGGATGGGGTACAGTGTGTGAAAGGGTGGGAGTTGGATGGGGTACAGTGTGTGAAAGGGTGGGGAGTTGGATGGGGTACAGTGTGTGAAAGGGTGGGGAGTTGGATGGTGCAGTGTGTGAAGGGTGGGAGTTGGATGGGTGCAGTGTGTGAAAGGGTGGGGAGTTGGATGGGTACAGTGTGTGAAGGGTGGGAGTTGGATGGGGTACAGTGTGTGAAAGGGTGGGGAGTTGGATGGGGTACAGTGTGTGAAAGGGTGGGGAGTTGGATGGGTACAGTGTGTGAAAGGGTGGGGAGTTGGATGGGTACAGTGTGTGAAAGGGTGGGGAGTTGGATGGGTGCAGTGTGTGAAAGGGTGGGGAGTTGGATGGGGTACAGTGTGTGAAAGGGTGGGGAGTTGGATGGGTGCAGTGTGTGAAAGGGTGGGGAGTTGGATGGGGTACAGTGTGTGAAAGGGTGGGGAGTTGGATGGGTGCAGTGTGTGAAGGGTGGGGAGTTGGATGGGTACAGTGTGTGAAAGGGTGGGGAGTTGGATGGGGTACAGTGTGTGAAAGGGTGGGGAGTTGGATGGGGTACAGTGTGTGAAAGGGTGGGGAGTTGGATGGGTACAGTGTGTGAAAGGGTGGGGAGTTGGATGGGTGCAGTGTGTGAAAGGGTGGGGAGTTGGATGGGTGCAGTGTGTGAGAGGGTGGGGAGTTGGATGGGTACAGTGTGTGAAAGGGTGGGGAGTTGGATGGGGTACAGTGTGTGAAAGGGTGGGGAGTTGGATGGGGTACAGTGTGTGAAGGGTGGGGAGTTGGATGGGGTACAGTGTGTGAAAGGGTGGGGAGTTGGATGGGTACAGTGTGTGAAAGGGTGGGGAGTTGGATGGGGTACAGTGTGTGAAAGGGTGGGGAGTTGGATGGGTACAGTGTGTGAAAGGGTGGGGAGTTGGATGGGGTACAGTGTGTGAAAGGGTGGGGAGTTGGATGGGTGCAGTGTGTGAAAGGGTGGGGAGTTGGATGGGGTACAGTGTGTGAGAGGGTGGGGAGTTGGATGGGTACAGTGTGTGAAAGGGTGGGGAGTTGGATGGGGTGCAGTGTGTGAAAGGGTGGGGAGTTGGATGGGTACAGTGTGTGAAAGGGTGGGGAGTTGGATGGGGTACAGTGTGTGAGAGGGTGGGGAGTTGGATGGGGTACAGTGTGTGAAAGGGTGGGGAGTTGGATGGGTACAGTGTGTGAAAGGGTGGGGAGTTGGATGGGGTACAGTGTGTGAAGGGTGGGGAGTTGGATGGGTACAGTGTGTGAAAGGGTGGGGAGTTGGATGGGGTACAGTGTGTGAAAGGGTGGGGAGTTGGATGGGGTACAGTGTGTGAAGGGTGGGGAGTTGGATGGGGTACAGTGTGTGAAAGGGTGGGGAGTTGGATGGGGTACAGTGTGTGAAAGGGTGGGGAGTTGGATGGGGTACAGTGTGTGAAAGGGTGGGGAGTTGGATGGGTACAGTGTGTGAAAGGGTGGGGAGTTGGATGGGGTGCAGTGTGTGAGAGGGTGGGGAGTTGGATGGGTGCAGTGTGTGAAAGGGTGGGGAGTTGGATGGGGTACAGTGTGTGAAAGGGTGGGAGTTGGATGGGGTACAGTGTGTGAGAGGGTGGGGAGTTGGATGGGTACAGTGTGTGAAAGGGTGGGGAGTTGGATGGGGTACAGTGTGTGAAGGGTGGGGAGTTGGATGGGGTGCAGTGTGTGAAAGGGTGGGGAGTTGGATGGGGTACAGTGTGTGAAAGGGTGGGGAGTTGGATGGGGTACAGTGTGTGAAAGGGTGGGGAGTTGGATGGGTACAGTGTGTGAAGGGTGGGAGTTGGATGGGGTACAGTGTGTGAAAGGGTGGGGAGTTGGATGGGGTACAGTGTGTGAAAGGGTGGGGAGTTGGATGGGGTACAGTGTGTGAAGGGTGGGGAGTTGGATGGGGTACAGTGTGTGAAGGGTGGGGAGTTGGATGGGTGCAGTGTGTGAAGGGTGGGGAGTTGGATGGGTACAGTGTGTGAAAGGGTGGGGAGTTGGATGGGGTACAGTGTGTGAAAGGGTGGGGAGTTGGATGGGGTACAGTGTGTGAAAGGGTGGGAGTTGGATGGGTACAGTGTGTGAAAGGGTGGGGAGTTGGATGGGGTACAGTGTGTGAAGGGTGGGGAGTTGGATGGGGTACAGTGTGTGAAAGGGTGGGGAGTTGGATGGGGTGCAGTGTGTGAAGGGTGGGGAGTTGGATGGGGTACAGTGTGTGAAAGGGTGGGGAGTTGGATGGGGTACAGTGTGTGAAGGGTGGGGAGTTGGATGGGGTACAGTGTGTGAAGGGTGGGGAGTTGGATGGGGTACAGTGTGTGAAAGGGTGGGGAGTTGGATGGGGTACAGTGTGTGAGAGGGTGGGGAGTTGGATGGGTACAGTGTGTGAAAGGGTGGGGAGTTGGATGGGTACAGTGTGTGAAAGGGTGGGGAGTTGGATGGGGTACAGTGTGTGAAAGGGTGGGGAGTTGGAGGGGTACAGTGTGTGAAAGGGGTGGGGAGTTGGATGGGTGCAGTGTGTGAAGGGTGGGGAGTTGGATGGGTACAGTGTGTGAAAGGGTGGGGAGTTGGATGGGGTACAGTGTGTGAAAGGGTGGGGAGTTGGATGGGGTACAGTGTGTGAAGGGTGGGGAGTTGGATGGGGTGCAGTGTGTGAAGGGTGGGGAGTTGGATGGGTGCAGTGTGTGAAAGGGTGGGGAGTTGGATGGGGTACAGTGTGTGAAAGGGTGGGGAGTTGGATGGGGTACAGTGTGTGAAGGGTGGGGAGTTGGATGGGTACAGTGTGTGAAGGGTGGGGAGTTGGATGGGGTACAGTGTGTGAAGGGTGGGGAGTTGGATGGGGTGCAGTGTGTGAAGGGTGGGGAGTTGGATGGGTGCAGTGTGTGAAGGGTGGGGGAGTTGGATGGGGTGCAGTGTGTGAGAGGGTGGGGAGTTGGATGGGTACAGTGTGTGAAGGGTGGGGAGTTGGATGGGGTGCAGTGTGTGAAGGGTGGGGAGTTGGATGGGGTACAGTGTGTGAAGGGTGGGGAGTTGGATGGGTCAGTGTGTGAGGGGTGGGGAGTTGGATGGGGAGTGTGTGAAGGGTGGGGAGTTGGATGGGGTACAGTGTGTGAAAGGGTGGGGAGTTGGATGGGGTACAGTGTGTGAAGGGTGGGGAGTTGGATGGGGTACAGTGTGTGAAGGGTGGGGAGTTGGATGGGTACAGTGTGTGAAGGGTGGGGGTTGGATGGGGTAGTGTGTGAGGGGTGGGGAGTTGGATGGGGTACAGTGTGTGAAGGGTGGGGAGTTGGATGGGGTACAGTGTGTGAAGGGTGGGGAGTTGGATGGGGTACAGTGTGTGAAAGGGTGGGGAGTTGGATGGGGTACAGTGTGTGAAGGGTGGGGAGTTGGATGGGGTTCAGTGTGTGAAAGGGTGGGGAGTTGGATGGGTGCACAGTGTGTGAAGGGTGGGAGTTGGATGGGGTACAGTGTGTGAAGGGTGGGGAGTTGGATGGGGTGCAGTGTGTGAAAGGGTGGGGAGTTGGATGGGGTGCAGTGTGTGAAAGGGTGGGGAGTTGGATGGGGTACAGTGTGTGAAGGGTGGGGAGTTGGATGGGGTACAGTGTGTGAAAGGGTGGGGAGTTGGATGGGGTACAGTGTGTGAAGGGTGGGGAGTTGGATGGGTACAGTGTGTGAAAGGGTGGGGAGTTGGATGGGTACAGTGTGTGAGGGTGGGGTTGGATGGGGTCAGGTGTGAAAGGGTGGGGAGTTGGATGGGGTGCAGTGTGTGAAAGGGTGGGGAGTTGGATGGGGTACAGTGTGTGAAGGGTGGGGAGTTGGAGGGGTCAGTGTGTGAAAGGGTGGGGAGTTGGATGGGGTACAGTGTGTGAAGGGTGGGGAGTTGGATGGGGTACAGTGTGTGCAAGGGTGGGGAGTTGGATGGGGTACAGTGTGTGAAAGGGTGGGGAGTTGGATGGGGTCAGTGTGTGAAGGGTGGGAGTTGGATGGGGTAGTGTGTGAAAGGGTGGGAGTTGGATGGGGTACAGTGTGTGAAGGGTGGGGAGTTGGATGGGGTACAGTGTGTGAAGGGTGGGGAGTTGGATGGGGTACAGTGTGTGAAGGGTGGGGAGTTGGATGGGGTACAGTGTGTGAAGGGTGGGGAGTTGGATGGGGTACAGTGTGTGAAAGGGTGGGGAGTTGGATGGGTGCAGTGTGTGAAAGGGTGGGGAGTTGGATGGGGTACAGTGGTGAAGGGTGGGGAGTTGGATGGGGTACAGTGTGTGAAAGGGTGGGGAGTTGGATGGGGTACAGTGTGTGAAAGGGTGGGGAGTTGGATGGGGTACAGTGTGTGAAAGGGTGGGGAGTTGGATGGGGTACAGTGTGTGAAAGGGTGGGGAGTTGGATGGGGTACAGTGTGTGAAAGGGTGGGGAGTTGGATGGGGACAGTGTGTGAAGGGTGGGGAGTTGGATGGGGTACAGTGTGTGAAAGGGTGGGGAGTTGGATGGGGTACAGTGTGTGAAAGGGTGGGGAGTTGGATGGGGTGCAGTGTGTGAAAGGGTGGGGAGTTGGATGGGGTACAGTGTGTGAAAGGGTGGGGAGTTGGATGGGTGCAGTGTGTGAAAGGGTGGGGAGTTGGATGGGGTCAGTGTGTGAAAGGGTGGGGAGTTGGATGGGGTACAGTGTGTGAAAGGGTGGGGAGTTGGATGGGGTACAGTGTGTGAGAGGGTGGGGAGTTGGATGGGGTGCAGTGTGTGAAAGGGTGGGGAGTTGGATGGGGTCAGTGTGTGAAAGGGTGGGGAGTTGGATGGGGTACAGTGTGTGAAAGGGTGGGGAGTTGGATGGGTACAGTGTGTGAAGGGTGGGGAGTTGGATGGGGTACAGTGTGTGAAGGGTGGGGAGTTGGATGGGGTACAGTGTGTGAAAGGGTGGGGAGTTGGATGGGGTACAGTGTGTGAAAGGGTGGGGAGTTGGATGGGGTACAGTGTGTGAAGGGTGGGGAGTTGGATGGGGTACAGTGTGTGAAGGGTGGGGAGTTGGATGGGTACAGTGTGTGAAAGGGTGGGAGTTGGATGGGGTGCAGTGTGTGAGAGGGTGGGGAGTTGGATGGGGTACAGTGTGTGAAAGGGTGGGGAGTTGGATGGGGTACAGTGTGTGAAAGGGTGGGGAGTTGGATGGGGTACAGTGTGTGAGAGGGTGGGGAGTTGGATGGGTCAGTGTGTGAAAGGGTGGGGAGTTGGATGGGTGCAGTGTGTGAAGGGTGGGGAGTTGGATGGGGTACAGTGTGTGAGAGGGTGGGGAGTTGGATGGGGTACAGTGTGTGAAAGGGTGGGGAGTTGGATGGGGTACAGTGTGTGAAAGGGTGGGGAGTTGGATGGGGTACAGTGTGTGAAAGGGTGGGGAGTGGATGGGGTACAGTGTGTGAAAGGGTGGGGAGTTGGATGGGGTACAGTGTGTGAAAGGGTGGGAGTTGGATGGGTACAGTGTGTGAAAGGGTGGGGAGTTGGATGGGGTGCAGTGTGTGAAAGGGTGGGGAGTTGGATGGGGTACAGTGTGTGAAAGGGTGGGGAGTTGGATGGGGTACAGTGTGTGAAAGGGTGGGGAGTTGGATGGGGTACAGTGTGTGAAAGGGTGGGGAGTTGGATGGGGTACAGTGTGTGAAAGGGTGGGGAGTTGGATGGGGTACAGTGTGTGAAAGGGTGGGGAGTTGGATGGGGTACAGTGTGTGAAAGGGTGGGGAGTTGGATGGGGTACAGTGTGTGAAAGGGTGGGGAGTTGGATGGGGTACAGTGTGTGAGAGGGTGGGGAGTTGGATGGGGTGCAGTGTGTGAAAGGGTGGGGAGTTGGATGGGTACAGTGTGTGAGAGGGTGGGGAGTTGGATGGGTACAGTGTGTGAAAGGGTGGGGAGTTGGATGGGGTACAGTGTGTGAAAGGGTGGGGAGTTGGATGGGTACAGTGTGTGAAAGGGTGGGGAGTTGGATGGGTACAGTGTGTGAAGGGTGGGGAGTTGGATGGGGTACAGTGTGTGAAAGGGTGGGGAGTTGGATGGGTACAGTGTGTGAAGGGTGGGGAGTTGGATGGGGTACAGTGTGTGAAGGGTGGGGAGTTGGATGGGGTACAGTGTGTGAAGGGTGGGGAGTTGGATGGGGTACAGTGTGTGAAGGGTGGGGAGTTGGATGGGGTACAGTGTGTGAAAGGGTGGGGAGTTGGATGGGTGCAGTGTGTGAAAGGGTGGGGAGTTGGATGGGGTACAGTGTGTGAAAGGGTGGGGAGTTGGATGGGGTACAGTGTGTGAAAGGGTGGGGAGTTGGATGGGGTACAGTGTGTGAAGGGTGGGGAGTTGGATGGGGTACAGTGTGTGAAAGGGTGGGGAGTTGGATGGGGTACAGTGTGTGAAAGGGTGGGGAGTTGGATGGGGTACAGTGTGTGAAAGGGTGGGAGTTGGATGGGGTACAGTGTGTGAAGGGTGGGGAGTTGGATGGGGTACAGTGTGTGAAGGGTGGGGAGTTGGATGGGGTACAGTGTGTGAAAGGGTGGGGAGTTGGATGGGGTACAGTGTGTGAAAGGGTGGGAGTTGGATGGGTACAGTGTGTGAAGGGTGGGGAGTTGGATGGGGTACAGTGTGTGAAAGGGTGGGGAGTTGGATGGGGTACAGTGTGTGAAAGGGTGGGGAGTTGGATGGGGTACAGTGTGTGAAGGGGGTGGGGAGTTGGATGGGTGCAGTGTGTGAAAGGGTGGGGAGTTGGATGGGTGCAGTGTGTGAAAGGGTGGGGAGTTGGATGGGGTACAGTGTGTGAAAGGGTGGGGAGTTGGATGGGGTGCAGTGTGTGAAAGGGTGGGGAGTTGGATGGGGTACAGTGTGTGTGAAGGGTGGGAGTTGGATGGGGTACAGTGTGTGAGAGGGTGGGGAGTTGGATGGGGTGCAGTGTGTGAAAGGGTGGGGAGTTGGATGGGTGCAGTGTGTGAGAGGGTGGGGAGTTGGATGGGGTACAGTGTGTGAGGGTGGGGAGTTGGATGGGTGCAGTGTGTGAAGGGTGGGGAGTTGGATGGGGTACAGTGTGTGAAGGGTGGGAGTTGGATGGGTACAGTGTGTGAAAGGGTGGGGAGTTGGATGGGGTACAGTGTGTGAGAGGGTGGGGAGTTGGATGGGTGCAGTGTGTGAAAGGGTGGGGAGTTGGATGGGTACAGTGTGTGAAAGGGTGGGGAGTTGGATGGGGTACAGTGTGTGAAAGGGTGGGGAGTTGGATGGGTACAGTGTGTGAAAGGGTGGGGAGTTGGATGGGGTACAGTGTGTGAAAGGGTGGGGAGTTGGATGGGGTACAGTGTGTGAAAGGGTGGGGAGTTGGATGGGGTACAGTGTGTGAAAGGGTGGGGAGTTGGATGGGGTACAGTGTGTGAAGGGTGGGGAGTTGGATGGGGTACAGTGTGTGAAAGGGTGGGGAGTTGGATGGGGTACAGTGTGTGAAAGGGTGGGAGTTGGATGGGGTGCAGTGTGTGAGAGGGTGGGGAGTTGGATGGGTACAGTGTGTGAAAGGGTGGGGAGTTGGATGGGGTACAGTGTGTGAGAGGGTGGGGAGTTGGATGGGGTACAGTGTGTGAGAGGGTGGGAGTTGGATGGGGTGCAGTGTGTGAGAGGGTGGGGAGTTGGATGGGTACAGTGTGTGAAAGGGTGGGGAGTTGGATGGGTGCAGTGTGTGAGAGGGTGGGGAGTTGGATGGGTACAGTGTGTGAAAGGGTGGGGAGTTGGATGGGGTACAGTGTGTGAAAGGGTGGGGAGTTGGATGGGGTACAGTGTGTGAGAGGGTGGGGAGTTGGATGGGGTACAGTGTGTGAAAGGGTGGGGAGTTGGATGGGGTACAGTGTGTGAAAGGGTGGGAGTTGGATGGGTACAGTGTGTGAGAGGGTGGGGAGTTGGATGGGGTGCAGTGTGTGAAAGGGTGGGGAGTTGGATGGGGTACAGTGTGTGAAAGGGTGGGGAGTTGGATGGGTGCAGTGTGTGAGAGGGTGGGGAGTTGGATGGGGTACAGTGTGTGAAAGGGTGGGAGTTGGATGGGGTACAGTGTGTGAGAGGGTGGGGAGTTGGATGGGTACAGTGTGTGAGAGGGTGGGGAGTTGGATGGGGTACAGTGTGTGAAAGGGTGGGGAGTTGGATGGGGTACAGTGTGTGAAAGGGTGGGGAGTTGGATGGGTGCAGTGTGTGAAGGGTGGGGAGTTGGATGGGTGCAGTGTGTGAAAGGGTGGGGAGTTGGATGGGGTACAGTGTGTGAAAGGGTGGGGAGTTGGATGGGGTACAGTGTGTGAAAGGGTGGGGAGTTGGATGGGGTACAGTGTGTGAAAGGTGGGAGTGGATGGGTACAGTGTGTGAAGGGTGGGGAGTTGGATGGGGTACAGTGTGTGAGAGGGTGGGGAGTTGGATGGGTGCAGTGTGTGAAAGGGTGGGGGTTGGATGGGGTACAGTGTGTGAAGGGTGGGAGTTGGATGGGTGCAGTGTGTGAGAGGGTGGGGAGTTGGATGGGGTACAGTGTGTGAAAGGGTGGGGTTGGATGGGGTACAGTGTGTGAAGGGTGGGGAGTTGGATGGGGTGCAGTGTGTGAGAGGGTGGGGAGTTGGATGGGGTACAGTGTGTGAAAGGGTGGGGAGTTGGATGGGGTACAGTGTGTGAAAGGGTGGGGAGTTGGATGGGGTACAGTGTGTGAAAGGGTGGGGAGTTGGATGGGGTACAGTGTGTGGAGGGTGGGGAGTTGGATGGGTACAGTGTGTGAAAGGGTGGGGAGTTGGATGGGGTACAGTGTGTGAGAGGGTGGGGAGTTGGATGGGTGCAGTGTGTGAAAGGGTGGGGAGTTGGATGGGGTACAGTGTGTGTGAGGGTGGGGAGTTGGATGGGTACAGTGTGTGAAAGGGTGGGGAGTTGGATGGGGTACAGTGTGTGAAAGGGTGGGGAGTTGGATGGGGTACAGTGTGTGAAGGGTGGGGAGTTGGATGGGGTACAGTGTGTGAGAGGGTGGGGAGTTGGATGGGTGCAGTGTGTGAAAGGGTGGGGAGTTGGATGGGGTACAGTGTGTGAAAGGGTGGGGAGTTGGATGGGGTACAGTGTGTGAAAGGGTGGGGAGTTGGATGGGGTACAGTGTGTGAAAGGGTGGGGAGTTGGATGGGGTACAGTGTGTGAGAGGGTGGGGAGTTGGATGGGGTACAGTGTGTGAAAGGGTGGGGAGTTGGATGGGTACAGTGTGTGAAAGGGTGGGGAGTTGGATGGGGTACAGTGTGTGAAAGGGTGGGGAGTTGGATGGGGTACAGTGTGTGAGAGGGTGGGGAGTTGGATGGGTGCAGTGTGTGAAAGGGTGGGGAGTTGGATGGGGTACAGTGTGTGAGAGGGTGGGGAGTTGGATGGGGTACAGTGTGTGAAAGGGTGGGGAGTTGGATGGGGTACAGTGTGTGAGAGGGTGGGGAGTTGGATGGGTACAGTGTGTGAAAGGGTGGGGAGTTGGATGGGGTTCAGTGTGTGAAAGGGTGGGGAGTTGGATGGGGTACAGTGTGTGAAAGGGTGGGGAGTTGGATGGGGTACAGTGTGTGAGAGGGTGGGGAGTTGGATGGGGTACAGTGTGTGAAAGGGTGGGGAGTTGGATGGGTGCAGTGTGTGAAAGGGTGGGGAGTTGGATGGGGTACAGTGTGTGAAAGGGTGGGGAGTTGGATGGGTACAGTGTGTGAAAGGGTGGGGAGTTGGATGGGGTACAGTGTGTGAAAGGGTGGGGAGTTGGATGGGGTACAGTGTGTGAGAGGGTGGGGAGTTGGATGGGTGCAGTGTGTGAAAGGGTGGGAGTTGGATGGGGTACAGTGTGTGAGAGGGTGGGGAGTTGGATGGGGTACAGTGTGTGAAAGGGTGGGGAGTTGGATGGGGTGCAGTGTGTGAAGGGTGGGGAGTTGGATGGGGTACAGTGTGTGAAAGGGTGGGGAGTTGGATGGGGTACAGTGTGTGTGAAAGGGTGGGGAGTTGGATGGGGTACAGTGTGTGAAAGGGTGGGGAGTTGGATGGGGTACAGTGTGTGAGAGGGTGGGGAGTTGGATGGGGTACAGTGTGTGAAAGGGTGGGGAGTTGGATGGGGTGCAGTGTGTGAAAGGGTGGGGAGTTGGATGGGGTACAGTGTGTGAAAGGGTGGGGAGTTGGATGGGGTACAGTGTGTGAAAGGGTGGGGAGTTGGATGGGTACAGTGTGTGAAAGGGTGGGGAGTTGGATGGGGTACAGTGTGTGAGAGGGTGGGGAGTTGGATGGGGTACAGTGTGTGAGAGGGTGGGGAGTTGGATGGGGTACAGTGTGTGAAAGGGTGGGGAGTTGGATGGGGTACAGTGTGTGAAAGGGTGGGGAGTTGGATGGGGTACAGTGTCTGTGTGAGAGGGTGGGGAGTTGGATGGGGTACAGTGTGTGAAAGGGTGGGGAGTTGGATGGGGTACAGTGTGTGAAAGGGTGGGGAGTTGGATGGGGTACAGTGTGTGAAAGGGTGGGGAGTTGGATGGGGTGCAGTGTGTGAGAGGGTGGGGAGTTGGATGGGGTCAGTGTGTGAAAGGGTGGGGAGTTGGATGGGGTGCAGTGTGTGAGAGGGTGGGGAGTTGGATGGGTACAGTGTGTGAAAGTGTGGGGAGTTGGATGGGGTACAGTGTGTGAGAGGGTGGGGAGTTGGATGGGGTACAGTGTGTGAGAGGGTGGGGAGTTGGATGGGTGCAGTGTGTGAAAGGGTGGGGAGTTGGATGGGGTACAGTGTGTGAAAGGGTGGGGAGTTGGATGGGTACAGTGTGTGAAAGGGTGGGAGTTGGATGGGGTACAGTGTGTGAAAGGGTGGGGAGTTGGATGGGGTACAGTGTGTGAGAGGGTGGGGAGTTGGATGGGGTACAGTGTGTGAAAGGGTGGGGAGTTGGATGGGGTACAGTGTGTGAAAGGGTGGGGAGTTGGATGGGGTACAGTGTGTGAGAGGGTGGGGAGTTGGATGGGGTACAGTGTGTGAAAGGGTGGGGAGTTGGATGGGGTACAGTGTGTGAAAGGGTGGGGAGTTGGATGGGGTACAGTGTGTGAAAGGGTGGGGAGTTGGATGGGGTACAGTGTGTGAAAGGGTGGGGAGTTGGATGGGGTGCAGTGTGTGAAAGGGTGGGGAGTTGGATGGGTACAGTGTGTGAAAGGGTGGGGAGTTGGATGGGGTACAGTGTGTGAAAGGGTGGGGAGTTGGATGGGGTACAGTGTGTGAAAGGGTGGGGAGTTGGATGGGGTACAGTGTGTGAAAGGGTGGGAGTTGGATGGGGTACAGTGTGTGAAAGGGTGGGAGTTGGATGGGGTACAGTGTGTGAAGGGTGGGGAGTTGGATGGGTACAGTGCTGTGAGAGGGTGGGGAGTTGGATGGGGTACAGTGTGTGAAAGGGTGGGGAGTTGGATGGGTACAGTGTGTGAAAGGGTGGGGAGTTGGATGGGGTGCAGTGTGTGAGAGGGTGGGGAGTTGGATGGGTACAGTGTGTGAAAGGGTGGGGAGTTGGATGGGGTACAGTGTGTGAAAGGGTGGGGAGTTGGATGGGGTACAGTGTGTGAAAGGGTGGGGAGTTGGATGGGGTACAGTGTCTGTGTGAGAGGGTGGGGAGTTGGATGGGGTACAGTGTGTGAAAGGGTGGGGAGTTGGATGGGGTACAGTGTGTGAGAGGGTGGGGAGTTGGATGGGGTACAGTGTGTGAGAGGGTGGGAGTTGGATGGGGTACAGTGTGTGAGAGGGTGGGGAGTTGGATGGGTACAGTGTGTGAAAGTGTGGGGAGTTGGATGGGGTACAGTGTGTGAAAGGGTGGGGAGTTGGATGGGTGCAGTGTGTGAGAGGGTGGGGAGTTGGATGGGGTACAGTGTGTGTGAAAGGGTGGGGAGTTGGATGGGTACAGTGTGTGAGAGGGTGGGGAGTTGGATGGGGTGCAGTGTGTGAAAGGGTGGGGAGTTGGATGGGGTACAGTGTGTGAAAGGGTGGGGAGTTGGATGGGGTACAGTGTGTGAGAGGGTGGGGAGTTGGATGGGTACAGTGTGTGAAAGGGTGGGGAGTTGGATGGGGTACAGTGTGTGAAAGGGTGGGGAGTTGGATGGGGTACAGTGTGTGAAAGGGTGGGGAGTTGGATGGGGTGCAGTGTGTGAGAGGGTGGGGAGTTGGATGGGTGCAGTGTGTGAAAGGGTGGGGAGTTGGATGGGTACAGTGTGTGAAAGGGTGGGGAGTTGGATGGGGTACAGTGTGTGAAAGGGTGGGAGTTGGATGGGTACAGTGTGTGAAAGGGTGGGGAGTTGGATGGGTGCAGTGTGTGAAAGGGTGGGGAGTTGGATGGGGTACAGTGTGTGAAAGGGTGGGGAGTTGGATGGGTACAGTGTGTGAAAGGGTGGGGAGTTGGATGGGGTACAGTGTGTGAAAGGGTGGGGAGTTGGATGGGGTGCAGTGTGTGAGAGGGTGGGGAGTTGGATGGGGTACAGTGTGTGAAAGGGTGGGGAGTTGGATGGGGTACAGTGTGTGAGAGGGTGGGGAGTTGGATGGGGTACAGTGTGTGAAAGGGTGGGGAGTTGGATGGGGTACAGTGTGTGAAAGGGTGGGGAGTTGGATGGGGTACAGTGTGTGAAAGGGTGGGGAGTTGGATGGGTGCAGTGTGTGAAAGGGTGGGGAGTTGGATGGGTACAGTGTGTGAAAGGGTGGGGAGTTGGATGGGGTACAGTGTGTGAAAGGGTGGGGAGTTGGATGGGTGCAGTGTGTGAAAGGGTGGGGAGTTGGATGGGGTACAGTGTGTGAAAGGGTGGGGAGTTGGATGGGTACAGTGTGTGAAAGGGTGGGGAGTTGGATGGGGTACAGTGTGTGAGAGGGTGGGGAGTTGGATGGGGTACAGTGTGTGAAAGGGTGGGGAGTTGGATGGGTACAGTGTGTGAGAGGGTGGGGAGTTGGATGGGTACAGTGTGTGAAAGGGTGGGGAGTTGGATGGGTACAGTGTGTGAAAGGGTGGGGAGTTGGATGGGGTACAGTGTGTGAAAGGGTGGGGAGTTGGATGGGGTACAGTGTGTGAAAGGGTGGGGAGTTGGATGGGGTACAGTGTGTGAGAGGGTGGGGAGTTGGATGGGGTACAGTGTGTGAAAGGGTGGGGAGTTGGATGGGGTACAGTGTGTGAAAGGGTGGGGAGTTGGATGGGTGCAGTGTGTGAAAGGGTGGGGAGTTGGATGGGGTACAGTGTGTGAAAGGGTGGGGAGTTGGATGGGGTACAGTGTGTGAAAGGGTGGGGAGTTGGATGGGTGCAGTGTGTGAAAGGGTGGGGAGTTGGATGGGTACAGTGTGTGAAAGGGTGGGGAGTTGGATGGGGTACAGTGTGTGAAAGGGTGGGGAGTTGGATGGGGTACAGTGTGTGAAAGGGTGGGGAGTTGGATGGGTGCAGTGTGTGAGAGGGTGGGGAGTTGGATGGGGTACAGTGTGTGAAAGGGTGGGGAGTTGGATGGGGTACAGTGTGTGAAAGGGTGGGGAGTTGGATGGGTACAGTGTGTGAAAGGGTGGGGAGTTGGATGGGGTGCAGTGTGTGAAAGGGTGGGGAGTTGGATGGGGTACAGTGTGTGAAAGGGTGGGGGAGTTGGATGGGGTACAGTGTGTGAAAGGGTGGGGAGTTGGATGGGGTACAGTGTGTGAAAGGGTGGGGAGTTGGATGGGGTACAGTGTGTGAAAGGGTGGGGAGTTGGATGGGTGCAGTGTGTGAGAGGGTGGGGAGTTGGATGGGGTACAGTGTGTGAAAGGGTGGGGAGTTGGATGGGGTACAGTGTGTGAAAGGGTGGGGAGTTGGATGGGGTACAGTGTGTGAAAGGGTGGGGAGTTAGTTGGATGGGGTACAGTGTGTGAAAGGGTGGGGAGTTGGATGGGGTACAGTGTGTGAAAGGGTGGGGAGTTGGATGGGGTACAGTGTGTGAAAGGGTGGGGAGTTGGATGGGTGCAGTGTGTGAAAGGGTGGGGAGTTGGATGGGGTACAGTGTGTGAGAGGGTGGGGAGTTGGATGGGGTGCAGTGTGTGAAAGGGTGGGGAGTTGGATGGGTGCAGTGTGTGAAGGGTGGGGAGTTGGATGGGGTACAGTGTGTGAAAGGGTGGGGAGTTGGATGGGGTGCAGTGTGTGAAAGGGTGGGGAGTTGGATGGGGTACAGTGTGTGAAAGGGTGGGGAGTTGGATGGGTGCAGTGTGTGAAAGGGTGGGGAGTTGGATGGGGTACAGTGTGTGAGAGGGTGGGGAGTTGGATGGGTGCAGTGTGTGAAAGGGTGGGGAGTTGGATGGGGTAGCAGTGTGTGAAAGGGTGGGGAGTTGGATGGGGTACAGTGTGTGAGAGGGTGGGGAGTTGGATGGGTGCAGTGTGTGAAAGGGTGGGGAGTTGGATGGGGTACAGTGTGTGAAAGGGTGAGGGAGTTGGATGGGGTGCAGTGTGTGAGAGGGTGGGGAGTTGGATGGGGTGCAGTGTGTGAAAGGGTGGGGAGTTGGATGGGGTGCAGTGTGTGAGAGGGTGGGGAGTTGGATGGGGTGCAGTGTGTGAAAGGGTGGGGAGTTGGATGGGGTACAGTGTGTGAAAGGGTGGGGAGTTGGATGGGTGCAGTGTGTGAAAGGGTGGGGAGTTGGATGGGGTACAGTGTGTGAAAGGGTGGGGAGTTGGATGGGGTACAGTGTGTGAAAGGGTGGGGAGTTGGATGGGGTACAGTGTGTGAAAGGGTGGGGAGTTGGATGGGGTACATTGTGTGAGAGGGTGGGGAGTTGGATGGGTGCAGTGTCTGAAAGGGTGGGGAGTTGGATGGGGTGCAGTGTGTGAAAGGGTGGGGAGTTGGATGGGGTACAGTGTGTGAAAGGGTGGGGAGTTGGATGGGGTACAGTGTGTGAAAGGGTGGGGAGTTGGATGGGGTACAGTGTGTGAGAGGGTGGGGAGTTGGATGGGGTACAGTGTGTGAAAGGGTGGGGAGTTGGATGGGGGACAGTGTGTGAAAGGGTGGGGAGTTGGATGGGGTACAGTGTGTGAGAGGGTGGGGAGTTGGATGGGGTACAGTGTGTGAAAGGGTGGGGAGTTGGATGGGGTACAGTGTGTGAAAGGGTGGGGAGTTGGATGGGGTACAGTGTGTGAGAGGGTGGGGAGTTGGATGGGGTACAGTGTGTGAAAGGGTGGGGAGTTGGATGGGGTACAGTGTGTGAGAGGGTGGGGAGTTGGATGGGGTACAGTGTGTGAAAGGGTGGGGAGTTGGATGGGTACAGTGTGTGAGAGGGTGGGGAGTTGGATGGGGTACAGTGTGTGAGAGGGTGGGGAGTTGGATGGGGTACAGTGTGTGAGAGGGTGGGGAGTTGGATGGGGTACAGTGTGTGAGAGGGTGGGGAGTTGGATGGGGTACAGTGTGTGAAAGGGTGGGGAGTTGGATGGGTACAGTGTGTGAAAGGGTGGGGAGTTGGATGGGTGCAGTGTGTGAAAGGGTGGGGAGTTGGATGGGGTGCAGTGTGTGAAAGGGTGGGGAGTTGGATGGGGTACAGTGTGTGAGAGGGTGGGGAGTTGGAAGGGGTGCAGTGTGTGAAAGGGTGGGGAGTTGGATGGGTGCAGTGTGTGAAAGGGTGGGGAGTTGGATGGGGTACAGTGTGTGAGAGGGTGGGGAGTTGGATGGGTACAGTGTGTGAAAGGGTGGGGAGTTGGATGGGGTGCAGTGTGTGAAAGGGTGGGGAGTTGGATGGGGTGCAGTGTGTGAAAGGGTGGGGAGTTGGATGGGTGCAGTGTGTGAAAGGGTGGGGAGTTGGATGGGTACAGTGTGTGAGAGGGTGGGGAGTTGGATGGGTACAGTGTGTGAGAGGGTGGGGAGTTGGATGGGGTACAGTGTGTGAAAGGGTGGGAGTTGGATGGGGTGCAGTGTGTGAAAGGGTGGGGAGTTGGATGGGGTACAGTGTGTGAAAGGGTGGGGAGTTGGATGGGGTGCAGTGTGTGAAAGGGTGGGGAGTTGGATGGGGTACAGTGTGTGAAAGGGTGGGGAGTTGGATGGGGTGCAGTGTGTGAAAGGGTGGGGAGTTGGATGGGGTACAGTGTGTGAAAGGGTGGGGAGTTGGATGGGGTACAGTGTGTGAAAGGGTGGGGAGTTGGATGGGTACAGTGTGTGAAAGGGTGGGGAGTTGGATGGGTGCAGTGTGTGAAAGGGTGGGGAGTTGGATGGGGTACAGTGTGTGAGAGGGTGGGGAGTTGGATGGGGTACAGTGTGTGAAAGGGTGGGGAGTTGGATGGGGTACAGTGTGTGAAAGGGTGGGGAGTTGGATGGGGTACAGTGTGTGAGAGGGGTGGGGAGTTGGATGGGGTACAGTGTGTGAAAGGGTGGGGAGTTGAATGGGTACAGTGTGTGAGAGGGTGGGGAGTTGGATGGGGTACAGTGTGTGAGAGGGTGGGGAGTTGGATGGGGTACAGTGTGTGAAAGGGTGGGGAGTTGGATGGGTACAGTGTGTGAAAGGGTGGGGAGTTGGATGGGTGCAGTGTGTGAAAGGGTGGGGAGTTGGATGGGTGCAGTGTGTGAGAGGGTGGGGAGTTGGATGGGGTACAGTGTGTGAGAGGGTGGGGAGTTGGATGGGGTGCAGTGTGTGAAAGGGTGGGGAGTTGGATGGGGTACAGTGTGTGAAAGGGTGGGGAGTTGGATGGGGTGCAGTGTGTGAAAGGGTGGGGAGTTGGATGGGGTGCAGTGTGTGAAAGGGTGGGGAGTTGGATGGGTGCAGTGTGTGAAAGGGTGGGGAGTTGGATGGGGTGCAGTGTGTGAAAGGGTGGGGAGTTGGATGGGTGCAGTGTGTGAAAGGGTGGGGAGTTGGATGGGGTACAGTGTGTGAGAGGGTGGGGAGTTGGATGGGGTACAGTGTGTGAAAGGGTGGGGAGTTGGATGGGTGCAGTGTGTGAGAGGGTGGGGAGTTGGATGGGGTACAGTGTGTGAAAGGGTGGGGAGTTGGATGGGTGCAGTGTGTGAGAGGGTGGGGAGTTGGATGGGTGCAGTGTGTGAAAGGGTGGGGAGTTGGATGGGTGCAGTGTG
This sequence comes from Heptranchias perlo, assembly GCF_035084215.1. NCBI lineage: Eukaryota > Metazoa > Chordata > Chondrichthyes > Hexanchiformes > Hexanchidae > Heptranchias > Heptranchias perlo. Next base: position 19,516 of record NW_027138500.1, read on the forward strand.
TGAGAGGGTGGGGAGTTGGATGGGGTACAGTGTGTGAAAGGGTGGGGAGTTGGATGGGTATAGTGTGTGAGAGGGTGGGGAGTTGGATGGGTGCAGTGTGTGAAAGGGTGGGGAGTTGGATGGGTGCAGTGTGTGAGAGGGTGGGGAGTTGGATGGGTGCAGTGTGTGAGAGGGTGGGGAGTTGGATGGGTACAGTGTGTGAAAGGGTGGGGAGTTGGATGGGGTACAGTGTGTGAGAGGGTGGGGAGTTGGATGGGGTACAGTGTGTGAGAGGGTGGGGAGTTGGATGGGTGCAGTGTGTGAAAGGGTGGGGAGTTGGATGGGGTACAGTGTGTGAAAGGGTGGGGAGTTGGATGGGGTACAGTGTGTGAGAGGGTGGGGAGTTGGATGGGGTACAGTGTGTAAGAGGGTGGGGAGTTGGATGGGGTACAGTGTGTGAGAGGGTGGGGAGTTGGATGGGTACAGTGTGTGAAAGGGTGGGAGAGTTGGATGGGGTACAGTGTGTGAAAGGGTGGGGAGTTGGATGGGGTACAGTGTGTGAGAGGGTGGGGAGTTGGATGGGGTACAGTGTGTGAGAGGGTGGGGAGTTGGATGGGGTACAGTGTGTGAGAGGGTGGGGAGTTGGATGGGGTACAGTGTGTGAGAGGGTGGGGAGTTGGATGGGGTACAGTGTGTGAAAGGGGTGGGGAGTTGGATGGGTACAGTGTGTGAAAGGGTGGGGAGTTGGATGGGTGCAGTGTGTGAAAGGGTGGGGAGTTGGATGGGGTACAGTGTGTGAAAGGGTGGGGAGTTGGATGGGGTACAGTGTGTGAAAGGGTGGGGAGTTGGATGGGTACAGTGTGTGAAAGGGTGGGGAGTTGGATGGGTGCAGTGTGTGAAAGGGTGGGGAGTTGGATGGGTGCAGTGTGTGAGAGGGTGGGGAGTTGGATGGGGTACAGTGTGTGAGAGGGTGGGGAGTTGGATGGGGTGCAGTGTGTGAAAGGGTGGGGAGTTGGATGGGGTGCAGTGTGTGAAAGGGTGGGGAGTTGGATGGGGTGCAGTGTGTGAAAGGGTGGGGAGTTGGATGGGTGCAGTGTGTGAGAGGGTGGGGAGTTGGATGGGAGCAGGGTGTGAAAGGGTGGGGAGTTGGATGGGTACAGTGTGTGAAAGGGTGGGGAGTTGGATGGGGTACAGTGTGTGAAAGGGTGGGGAGTTGGATGGGTGCAGTGTGTGAGAGGGTGGGGAGTTGGATGGGGTACAGTGTGTGAAAGGGTGGGGAGTTGGATGGGGAACAGTGTGTGAAAGGGTGGGGAGTTGGATGGGGTACAGTGTGTGAGAGGGTGGGGAGTTGGATGGGGTACAGTGTGTGAAAGGGTGGGGAGTTGGATGGGGTGCAGTGTGTGAAAGGGTGGGGAGTTGGATGGGGTGCAGTGTGTGAAAGGGTGGGGAGTTGGATGGGGTACAGTGTGTGAGAGGGTGGGGAGTTGGATGGGGTACAGTGTGTGAAAGGGTGGGGAGTTGGATGGGTGCAGTGTGTGAGAGGGTGGGGAGTTGGATGGGGTACAGTGTGTGAAAGGGTGGGGAGTTGGATGGGTGCAGTGTGTGAGAGGGTGGGGAGTTGGATGGGTGCAGTGTGTGAAAGGGTGGGGAGTTGGATGGGTGCAGTGTGTGAGAGGGTGGGGAGTTGGATGGGGTACAGTGTGTGAAAGGGTGGGGAGTTGGATGGGTATAGTGTGTGAGAGGGTGGGGAGTTGGATGGGTGCAGTGTGTGAAAGGGTGGGGAGTTGGATGGGTGCAGTGTGTGAGAGGGTGGGGAGTTGGATGGGGTGCAGTGTGTGAGAGGGTGGGGAGTTGGATGGGTGCAGTGTGTGAGAGGGTGGGGAGTTGGATGGGGTACAGTGTGTGAAAGGGTGGGGAGTTGGATGGGGTACAGTGTGTGAGAGGGTGGGGAGTTGGATGGGGTGCAGTGTGTGAGAGGGTGGGGAGTTGGATGGGGTACAGTGTGTGAAAGGGTGGGGAGTTGGATGGGGTACAGTGTGTGAGAGGGTGGGGAGTTGGATGGGGTGCAGTGTGTGAGAGGGTGGGGAGTTGGATGGGGTACAGTGTGTGAGAGGGTGGGGAGTTGGATGGGGTGCAGTGTGTGAGAGGGTGGGGAGTTGGATGGGGTACAGTGTGTGAAAGGGTGGGGAGTTGGATGGGGTACAGTGTGTGAGAGGGTGGGGAGTTGGATGGGGTACAGTGTGTGAGAGGGTGGGGAGTTGGATGGGTGCAGTGTGTGAAAGGGTGGGGAGTTGGATGGGGTACAGTGTGTGAAAGGGTGGGGAGTTGGATGGGGTACAGTGTGTGAGAGGGTGGGGAGTTGGATGGGGTACAGTGTGTAAGAGGGTGGGGAGTTGGATGGGGTACAGTGTGTGAGAGGGTGGGGAGTTGGATGGGTGCAGTGTGTGAAAGGGTGGGGAGTTGGATGGGGTACAGTGTGTGAGAGGGTGGGGAGTTGGATGGGGTACAGTGTGTGAAAGGGTGGGGAGTTGGATGGGGTACAGTGTGTGAGAGGGTGGGGAGTTGGATGGGGTACAGTGTGTGAGAGGGTGGGGAGTTGGATGGGGTACAGTGTGTGAGAGGGTGGGGAGTTGGATGGGGTACAGTGTGTGAGAGGGTGGGGAGTTGGATGGGGTACAGTGTGTGAAAGGGTGGGGAGTTGGATGGGGTACAGTGTGTGAAAGGGTGGGGAGTTGGATGGGGTACAGTGTGTGAAAGGGTGGGGAGTTGGATGGGGTGCAGTGTGTGAAAGGGTGGGGAGTTGGATTGGTGCAGTGTGTGAAAGGGTGGGGAGTTGGATGGGGTACAGTGTGTGTGAAAGGGTGGGGAGTTGGATGGGGTACAGTGTGTGAAAGGGTGGGGAGTTGGATGGGGTACAGTGTGTGAAAGGGTGGGGAGTTGGATGGGTACAGTGTGTGAAAGGGTGGGGAGTTGGATGGGGTACAGTGTGTGAAAGGGTGGGGAGTTGGATGGGGTACAGTGTGTGAGAGGGTGGGGAGTTGGATGGGGTACAGTGTGTGAAAGGGTGGGGAGTTGGATGGGGTACAGTGTGTGAAAGGGTGGGGAGTTGGATGGGGTACAGTGTGTGAAAGGGTGGGGAGTTGGATGGGTGCAGTGTGTGAAAGGGTGGGGAGTTGGATGGGGTACAGTGTGTGAAAGGGTGGGGAGTTGGATGGGGTACAGTGTATGAGAGGGTGGGGAGTTGGATGGGGTACAGTGTGTGAAAGGGTGGGGAGTTGGATGGGTACAGTGTGTGAAAGGGTGGGGAGTTGGATGGGGTACAGTGTGTGAAAGGGTGGGGAGTTGGATGGGGTACAGTGTGTGAGAGGGTGGGGAGTTGGATGGGGTACAGTGTGTGAAAGGGTGGGGAGTTGGATGGGTACAGTGTGTGAAAGGGTGGGGAGTTGGATGGGGTACAGTGTGTGAAAGGGTGGGGAGTTGGATGGGGTACAGTGTGTGAAAGGGTGGGGAGTTGGATGGGGTACAGTGTGTGAGAGGGTGGGGAGTTGGATGGGGTACAGTGTGTGAAAGGGTGGGGAGTTGGATGGGGTACAGTGTGTGAAAGGGTGGGGAGTTGGATGGGTACAGTGTGTGAGAGGGTGGGGAGTTGGATGGGTACAGTGTGTGAAAGGGTGGGGAGTTGGATGGGGTACAGTGTGTGAAAGGGTGGGGAGTTGGATGGGGTGCAGTGTGTGAAAGGGTGGGGAGTTGGATGGGGTACAGTGTGTGAAAGGGTGGGGAGTTGGATGGGGTGCAGTGTGTGAAAGGGTGGGGAGTTGGATGGGTGCAGTGTGTGAAAGGGTGGGGAGTTGGATGGGGTACAGTGTGTGAAAGGGTGGGGAGTTGGATGGGTACAGTGTGTGAAAGGGTGGGGAGTTGGATGGGGTACAGTGTGTGAAAGGGTGGGGAGTTGGATGGGTGCAGTGTGTGAGAGGGTGGGGAGTTGGATGGGGTACAGTGTGTGAAAGGGTGGGGAGTTGGATGGGTACAGTGTGTGAAAGGGTGGGGAGTTGGATGGGGTACAGTGTGTGAGAGGGTGGGGAGTTGGATGGGGTACAGTGTGTGAAAGGGTGGGGAGTTGGATGGGGTACAGTGTGTGAGAGGGTGGGGAGTTGGATGGGGTACAGTGTGTGAGAGGGTGGGGAGTTGGATGGGGTACAGTGTGTGAAAGGGTGGGGAGTTGGATGGGGTACAGTGTGTGAGAGGGTGGGGAGTTGGATGGGGTACAGTGTGTGAAAGGGTGGGGAGTTGGATGGGGTACAGTGTGTGAAAGGGTGGGGAGTTGGATGGGGTACAGTGTGTGAAAGGGTGGGGAGTTGGATGGGGTACAGTGTGTGAAAGGGTGGGGAGTTGGATGGGGTACATTGTGTGAAAGGGTGGGGAGTTGGATGGGGTACAGTGTGTGTGAGAGGGTGGGGAGTTGGATGGGTGCAGTGTGTGAGAGGGTGGGGAGTTGGATGGGGTACAGTGTGTGAAAGGGTGGGGAGTTGGATGGGGTACAGTGTGTGAAAGGGTGGGGAGTTGGATGGGGTACAGTGTGTGAAAGGGTGGGGAGTTGGATGGGTGCAGTGTGTGAAAGGGTGGGGAGTTGGATGGGTACAGTGTATGAGAGGGTGGGGAGTTGGATGGGGTACAGTGTGTGAAAGGGTGGGGAGTTGGATGGGGTACAGTGTGTGAAAGGGTGGGGAGTTGGATGGGGTACAGTGTGTGAAAGGGTGGGGAGTTGGATGGGTACAGTGTGTGAAAGGGTGGGGAGTTGGATGGGGTACAGTGTATGAGAGGGTGGGGAGTTGGATGGGGTACAGTGTGTGAAAGGGTGGGGAGTTGGATGGGGTACAGTGTGTGAAAGGGTGGGGAGTTGGATGGGGTACAGTGTGTGAGAGGGTGGGGAGTTGGATGGGGTGCAGTGTGTGAGAGGGTGGGGAGTTGGATGGGGTGCAGTGTGTGAAAGGGTGGGGAGTTGGATGGGGTACAGTGTGTGAAAGGGTGGGGAGTTGGATGGGTGCAGTGTGTGAAAGGGTGGGGAGTTGGATGGGTGCAGTGTGTGAAAGGGTGGGGAGTTGGATGGGTACAGTGTGTGAAAGGGTGGGGAGTTGGATGGGGTACAGTGTGTGAAAGGGTGGGGAGTTGGATGGGTGCAGTGTGTGAAAGGGTGGGGAGTTGGATGGGGTACAGTGTGTGAGAGGGTGGGGAGTTGGATGGGTACAGTGTGTGAGAGGGTGGGGAGTTGGATGGGGTACAGTGTGTGAAAGGGTGGGGAGTTGGATGGGGAACAGTGTGTCAAAGGGTGGGGAGTTGGATGGGGTACAGTGTGTGAGAGGGTGGGGAGTTGGATGGGTGCAGTGTGTGAAAGGGTGGGGAGTTGGATGGGGTGCAGTGTGTGAAAGGGTGGGGAGTTGGATGGGGTACAGTGTGTGAAAGGGTGGGGAGTTGGATGGGTACAGTGTGTGAGAGGGTGCGGAGTTGGATGGGGTACAGTGTGTGAAAGGGTGGGGAGTTGGATGGGTACAGTGTGTGAAAGGGTGGGGAGTTGGATGGGGTACAGTGTGTGAAAGGGTGGGGAGTTGGATGGGGTACAGTGTGTGAGAGGGTGGGGAGTTGGATGGGCACAGTGTGTGAAAGGGTGGGGAGTTGGATGGGGTACAGTGTGTGAAAGGGTGGGGAGTTGGATGGGGTACAGTGTGTGAAAGGGTGGGGAGTTGGATGGGTACAGTGTGTGAAAGGGTGGGGAGTTGGATGGGGTACAGTGTGTGAAAGGGTGGGGAGTTGGATGGGGTACAGTGTGTGAAAGGGTGGGGAGTTGGATGGGTGCAGTGTGTGAAAGGGTGGGGAGTTGGATGGGGTACAGTGTGTGAGAGGGTGGGGAGTTGGATGGGGTACAGTGTGTGAAAGGGTGGGGAGTTGGATGGGTGCAGTGTGTGAAAGGGTGGGGAGTTGGATGGGGTACAGTGTGTGAAAGGGTGGGGCGTTGGATGGGTGCAGTGTGTGAGAGGGTGGGGAGTTGGATGGGGTACAGTGTGTGAAAGGGTGGGGAGTTGGATGGGTGCAGTGTGTGAGAGGGTGGGGAGTTGGATGGGGTACAGTGTGTGAAAGGGTGGGGAGTTGGATGGGTGCAGTGTGTGAAAGGGTGGGGAGTTGGATGGGGTACAGTGTGTGAAAGGGTGGGGCGTTGGATGGGTGCAGTGTGTGAAAGGGTGGGGAGTTGGATGGGGTACAGTGTGTGAAAGGGTGGGGAGTTGGATGGGGTGCAGTGTGTGAAAGGGTGGGGAGTTGGATGGGGTACAGTGTGTGAAAGGGTGGGGAGTTGGATGGGGTGCAGTGTGTGAAAGGGTGGGGAGTTGGATGGGGTACAGTGTGTGAAAGGGTGGGGAGTTGGATGGGGTACAGTGTGTGAGAGGGTGGGGAGTTGGATGGGTACAGTGTGTGAGAGGGTGGGGAGTTGGATGGGTACAGTGTGTGAGAGGGTGGGGAGTTGGATGGGGTACAGTGTGTGAAAGGGTGGGGAGTTGGATGGGTGCAGTGTGTGAAAGGGTGGGGAGTTGGATGGGGTACAGTGTGTGAGAGGGTGGGGAGTTGGATGGGGTACAGTGTGTGAGAGGGTGGGGAGTTGGATGGGTACAGTGTGTGAGAGGGTGGGGAGTTGGATGGGGTACAGTGTGTGAGAGGGTGGGGAGTTGGATGGGTACAGTGTGTGAGAGGGTGGGGAGTTGGATGGAGTACAGTGTGTGAAAGGGTGGGGAGTTGGATGGGGTACAGTGTGTGAAAGGGTGGGGAGTTGGATGGGGTACAGTGTGTGAGAGGGTGGGGAGTTGGATGGGGTGCAGTGTGTGAAAGGGTGGGGAGTTTGGATGGGTACAGTGTGTGAAAGGGTGGGGAGTTGGATGGGTGCAGTGTGTGAAAGGGTGGGGAGTTGGATGGGGTGCAGTGTGTGAGAGGGTGGGGAGTTGGATGGGGTACAGTGTGTGAAAGGGTGGGGAGTTGGATGGGGTGCAGTGTGTGAAAGGGTGGGGAGTTGGATGGGGTACAGTGTGTGAGAGGGTGGGGAGTTGGATGGGTGCAGTGTGTGAAAGGGTGGGGAGTTGGATGGGGTACAGTGTGTGAAAGGGTGGGGAGTTGGATGGGGTACAGTGTGTGAGAGGGTGGGGGGTTTGGATGGGTACAGTGTGTGAGAGGGTGGGGAGTTGGATGGGGTGCAGTGTGTGAGAGGGTGGGGAGTTGGATGGGGTATAGTGTTTTAAAGGGTGGGGAGTTGGATGGGGTACAGTGTGTGAGAGGGTGGGGAGTTGGATGGGGTACAGTGTGTGAAAGGGTGGGGAGTTGGATGGGTGCAGTGTGTGAAAGGGTGGGGAGTTGGATGGGTGCAGTGTGTGAAAGGGTGGGGAGTTGGATGGGGTACAGTGTGTGAAAGGGTGGGGAGTTGGATGGGGTGCAGTGTGTGTGAAAGGGTGGGGAGTTGGATGGGGTACAGTGTGTGAGAGGGTGGGGAGTTGGATGGGTGCAGTGTGTGAAAGGGTGGGGAGTTGGATGGGTACAGTGTGTGAAAGGGTGGGGAGTTGGATGGGTACAGTGTGTGAAAGGGTGGGGAGTTGGATGGGGTACAGTGTGTGAAAGGGTGGGGAGTTGGATGGGTGCAGTGTGTGAAAGGGTGGGGAGTTGGATGGGTACAGTGTGTGAAAGGGTGGGGAGTTGGATGGGTGCAGTGTGTGAGAGGGTGGGGAGTTGGATGGGGTGCAGTGTGTGAAAGGGTGGGGAGTTGGATGGGTGCAGTGTGTGAAAGGGTGGGGAGTTGGATGGGTACAGTGTGTGAAAGGGTGGGGAGTTGGATGGGTGCAGTGTGTGAACGGGTGGGGAGTTGGATGGGTGCAGTGTGTGAGAGGGTGGGGAGTTGGATGGGGTACAGTGTGTGAAAGGGTGGGGAGTTGGATGGGTACAGTGTGTGAAAGGGTGGGGAGTTGGATGGGGTACAGTGTGTGAAAGGGTGGGGAGTTGGATGGGGTACAGTGTGTGAAAGGGTGGGGAGTTGGATGGGTGCAGTGTGTGAAAGGGTGGGGAGTTGGATGGGTGCAGTGTGTGAGAGGGTGGGGAGTTGGATGGGGTACAGTGTGTGAAAGGGTGGGGAGTTGGATGGGGTACAGTGTGTGAGAGGGTGGGGAGTTGGATGGGGTGCAGTGTGTGAGAGGGTGGGGAGTTGGATGGGGTACAGTGTGTGAAAGGGTGGGGAGTTGGATGGGTGCAGTGTGTGAAAGGGTGGGGAGTTGGATGGGTGCAGTGTGTGAAAGGGTGGGGAGTTGGATGGGGTACAGTGTGTGTGTGAGAGGGTGGGGAGTTGGATGGGGTACAGTGTGTGAAAGGGTGGGGAGTTGGATGGGGTGCAGTGTGTGTGAAAGGGTGGGGAGTTGGATGGGGTACAGTGTGTGAGAGGGTGGGGAGTTGGATGGGTGCAGTGTGTGAAAGGGTGGGGAGTTGGATGGGGTACAGTGTGTGAAAGGGTGGGGAGTTGGATGGGGTACAGTGTGTGAAAGGGTGGGGAGTTGGATGGGGTACAGTGTGTGAGAGGGTGGGGAGTTGGATGGGGTACAGTGTGTGAAAGGGTGGGGAGTTGGATGGGTACAGTGTGTGAAAGGGTGGGGAGTTGGATGGGGTACAGTGTGTGAAAGGGTGGGGAGTTGGATGGGTGCAGTGTGTGAAAGGGTGGGGAGTTGGATGGGTACAGTGTGTGAAAGGGTGGGGAGTTGGATGGGTGCAGTGTGTGAGAGGGTGGGGAGTTGGATGGGGTGCAGTGTGTGAAAGGGTGGGGAGTTGGATGGGTGCAGTGTGTGAAAGGGTGGGGAGTTGGATGGGTACAGTGTGTGAAAGGGTGGGGAGTTGGATGGGTGCAGTGTGTGAACGGGTGGGGAGTTGGATGGGTGCAGTGTGTGAGAGGGTGGGGAGTTGGATGGGGTACAGTGTGTGAAAGGGTGGGGAGTTGGATGGGTACAGTGTGTGAAAGGGTGGGGAGTTGGATGGGGTACAGTGTGTGAAAGGGTGGGGAGTTGGATGGGTGCAGTGTGTGAAAGGGTGGGGAGTTGGATGGGTGCAGTGTGTGAAAGGGTGGGGAGTTGGATGGGGTGCAGTGTGTGAAAGGGTGGGGAGTTGGATGGGTGCAGTGTGTGAAAGGGTGGGGAGTTGGATGGGGTGCAGTGTGTGAAAGGGTGGGGAGTTGGATGGGGTACAGTGTGTGTGAGAGGGTGGGGAGTTGGATGGGGTACAGTGTGTGAAAGGGTGGGGAGTTGGATGGGGTACAGTGTGTGAAAGGGTGGGGAGTTGGATGGGTGCAGTGTGTGAGAGGGTGGGGAGTTGGATGGGGTACAGTGTGTGAAAGGGTGGGGAGTTGGATGGGTACAGTGTGTGAAAGGGTGGGGAGTTGGATGGGGTGCAGTGTGTGAAAGGGTGGGGAGTTGGATGGGGGACAGTGTGTGAAAGGGTGGGGAGTTGGATGGGGTACAGTGTGTGAAAGGGTGGGGAGTTGGATGGGGTACAGTGTGTGAAAGGGTGGGGAGTTGGATGGGTACAGTGTGTGAAAGGGTGGGGAGTTGGATGGGGTACAGTGTGTGAAAGGGTGGGGAGTTGGATGGGGTACAGTGCGTGAGAGGGTGGGGAGTTGGATGGGTACAGTGTGTGAAAGGGTGGGGAGTTGGATGGGGTACAGTGTGTGAAAGGGTGGGGAGTTGGATGGGGTACAGTGCGTGAGAGGGTGGGGAGTTGGATGGGGTACAGTGTGTCAAAGGGTGGGGAGTTGGATGGGGTACAGTGTGTGAGAGGGTGGGGAGTTGGATGGGGTACAGTGTGTGAAAGGGTGGGGAGTTGGATGGGTACAGTGTGTGAAAGGGTGGGGAGTTGGATAGGGGTACAGTGTGTGAAAGGGTGGGGAGTTGGATGGGGTACAGTGCGTGAGAGGGTGGGGAGTTGGATGGGGTACAGTGTGTGAAAGGGTGGGGAGTTGGATGGGGTACAGTGCGTGAGAGGGTGGGGAGTTGGATGGGTGCAGTGTGTGAAAGGGTGGGGAGTTGGATGGGGTACAGTGTGTGAAAGGGTGGGGAGTTGGATGGGGTGCAGTGTGTGAAAGGGTGGGGAGTTGGATGGGGTACAGTGCGTGAGAGGGTGGGGAGTTGGATGGGGTACAGTGTGTGAAAGGGTGGGGAGTTGGATGAGGTGCAGTGTGTGAAAGGGTGGGGAGTTGGATGGGGTACAGTGTGTGAGAGGGTGGGGAGTTGGATGGGGTACAGTGTGTGAAAGGGTGGGGAGTTGGATGGGGTACAGTGTGTGAAAGGGTGGGGAGTTGGATGAGGTGCAGTGTGTGAAAGGGTGGGGAGTTGGATGGGGTACAGTGTGTGAAAGGGTGGGGAGTTGGATGAGGTGCAGTGTGTGAAAGGGTGGGGAGTTGGATGGGGTACAGTGTGTGAAAGGGTGGGGAGTTGGATGGGGTACAGTGTGTGAGAGGGTGGGGAGTTGGATGGGTACAGTGTGTGAAAGGGTGGGGAGTTGGATGGGTACAGTGTGTGAAAGGGTGGGGAGTTGGATGGGGTGCAGTGTGTGAAAGGGTGGGGAGTTGGATGGGGTACAGTGTGTGAAAGGGTGGGGAGTTGGATGGGGTACAGTGTGTGAAAGGGTGGGGAGTTGGATGGGGTGCAGTGTGTGAAAGGGTGGGGAGTTGGATGGGGTACAGTGCGTGAGAGGGTGGGGAGTTGGATGGGGTACAGTGTGTGAAAGGGTGGGGAGTTGGATGGGTACATTGTGTGAAAGGGTGGGGAGTTGGATGGGGTACAGTGTGTGAAAGGGTGGGGAGTTGGATGGGGTACAGTGTGTGAAAGGGTGGGGAGTTGGATGGGTACAGTGTGTGTGAAAGGGTGGGGAGTTGGATGGGGTGCAGTGTGTGAAAGGGTGGGGAGTTGGATGGGGTACAGTGTGTGAAAGGGTGGGGAGTTGGATGGGGTACAGTGTGTGAAAGGGTGGGGAGTTGGATGGGGTACAGTGTGTGAAAGGGTGGGGAGTTGGATGGGTGCAGTGTGTGAAAGGGTGGGGAGTTGGATGGGGTACAGTGTGTGAAAGGGTGGGGAGTTGGATGGGGTACAGTGTGTGAAAGGGTGGGGAGTTGGATGGGTGCAGTGTGTGAAAGGGTGGGGAGTTGGATGGGTGCAGTGTGTGAAAGGGTGGGGAGTTGGATGGGGTACAGTGTGTGAAAGGGTGGGGAGTTGGATGGGTGCAGTGTGTGAAAGGGTGGGGAGTTGGATGGGTGCAGTGTGTGAAAGGGTGGGGAGTTGGATGGGTACAGTGTGTGAGAGGGTGGGGAGTTGGATGGGTACAGTGTGTGAAAGGGTGGGGAGTTGGATGGGGTACAGTGTGTGAAAGGGTGGGGAGTTGGATGGGGTACAGTGTGTGAGAGGGTGGGGAGTTGGATGGGGTACAGTGTGTGAAAGGGTGGGGAGTTGGATGGGGTACAGTGTGTGAAAGGGTGGGGAGTTGGATGGGGTGCAGTGTGTGAAAGGGTGGGGAGTTGGATGGTGTGCAGTGTGTGAAAGGGTGGGGAGTTGGATGGGTGCAGTGTGTGAAAGGGTGGGGAGTTGGATGGGTACAGTGTGTGAAAGGGTGGGGAGTTGGATGGGGTGCAGTGTGTGAGGGTGGGGAGTTGGATGGGGTACAGTGTGTGAAAGGGTGGGGAGTTGGATGGGGTACAGTGTGTGAAAGGGTGGGGAGTTGGATGGGGTACAGTGTGTGAAAGGGTGGGGAGTTGGATGGGGTACAGTGTGTGAAAGGGTGGGGAGTTGGATGGGGTACAGTGCGTGAGAGGGTGGGGAGTTGGATGGGGTACAGTGTGTGAAAGGGTGGGGAGTTGGATGGGTGCAGTGTGTGAAAGGGTGGGGAGTTGGATGAGGTGCAGTGTGTGAAAGGGTGGGGAGTTGGATGAGGTGCAGTGTGTGAAAGGGTGGGGAGTTGGATGGGGTACAGTGTGTGAGAGGGTGGGGAGTTGGATGGGGTACAGTGTGTGAAAGGGTGGGGAGTTGGATGGGGTACAGTGTGTGAAAGGGTGGGGAGTTGGATGGGGTACAGTGTGTGAAAGGGTGGGGAGTTGGATGAGGTGCAGTGTGTGAAAGGGTGGGGAGTTGGATGGGGTACAGTGTGTGAAAGGGTGGGGAGTTGGATGAGGTGCAGTGTGTGAAAGGGTGGGGAGTTGGATGGGGTACAGTGTGTGAAAGGGTGGGGAGTTGGATGGGGTACAGTGTGTGAGAGGGTGGGGAGTTGGATGGGTACAGTGTGTGAAAGGGTGGGGAGTTGGATGGGTACAGTGTGTGAAAGGGTGGGGAGTTGGATGGGGTGCAGTGTGTGAAAGGGTGGGGAGTTGGATGGGGTACAGTGTGTGAAAGGGTGGGGAGTTGGATGGGGTACAGTGTGTGAAAGGGTGGGGAGTTGGATGGGGTGCAGTGTGTGAAAGGGTGGGGAGTTGGATGGGGTACAGTGCGTGAGAGGGTGGGGAGTTGGATGGGGTACAGTGTGTGAAAGGGTGGGGAGTTGGATGGGGTACAGTGTGTGAGAGGGTGGGGAGTTGGATGGGGTACAGTGTGTGAAAGGGTGGGGAGTTGGATGGGTGCAGTGTGTGAAAGGGTGGGGAGTTGGATGGGTGCAGTGTGTGAAAGGGTGGGAAGTTGGATGGGTACAGTGTGTGAAAGGGTGGGGAGTTGGATGGGGTACAGTGTGTGAAAGGGTGGGGAGTTGGATGGGTACAGTGTGTGAAAGGGTGGGGAGTTGGATGGGTACAGTGTGTGAAAGGGTGGGGAGTTGGATGGGGTACAGTGTGTGAAAGGGTGGGGAGTTGGATGGGGTGCAGTGTGTGAAAGGGTGGGGAGTTGGATGGGTACATTGTGTGAAAGGGTGGGGAGTTGGATGGGGTACAGTGTGTGAAAGGGTGGGGAGTTGGATGGGGTACAGTGTGTGAAAGGGTGGGGAGTTGGATGGGTACAGTGTGTGTGAAAGGGTGGGGAGTTGGATGGGGTGCAGTGTGTGAAAGGGTGGGGAGTTGGATGGGGTACAGTGTGTGAAAGGGTGGGGAGTTGGATGGGGTACAGTGTGTGAAAGGGTGGGGAGTTGGATGGGGTACAGTGTGTGAAAGGGTGGGGAGTTGGATGGGTGCAGTGTGTGAAAGGGTGGGGAGTTGGATGGGGTACAGTGTGTGAAAGGGTGGGGAGTTGGATGGGGTACAGTGTGTGAAAGGGTGGGGAGTTGGATGGGTACAGTGTGTGAAAGGGTGGGGAGTTGGATGGGTACAGTGTGTGAGAGGGTGGGGAGTTGGATGGGTACAGTGTGTGAAAGGGTGGGGAGTTGGATGGGGTACAGTGTGTGAAAGGGTGGGGAGTTGGATGGGGTACAGTGTGTGAGAGGGTGGGGAGTTGGATGGGGTACAGTGTGTGAAAGGGTGGGGAGTTGGATGGGGTACAGTGTGTGAAAGGGTGGGGAGTTGGATGGGGTGCAGTGTGTGAAAGGGTGGGGAGTTGGATGGTACAGTGTGTGAGAGGGTGGGGAGTTGGATGGGTGCAGTGTGTGAAAGGGTGGGGAGTTGGATGGGTACAGTGTGTGAAAGGGTGGGGAGTTGGATGGGGTGCAGTGTGTGAAGGGTGGGGAGTTGGATGGGGTACAGTGTGTGAAAGGGTGGGGAGTTGGATGGGGTACAGTGTGTGAAAGGGTGGGGAGTTGGATGGGGTACAGTGTGTGAAAGGGTGGGGAGTTGGATGGGGTACAGTGTGTGAAAGGGTGGGGAGTTGGATGGGGTACAGTGTGTGAAAGGGTGGGGAGTTGGATGGGGTACAGTGTGTGAGAGGGTGGGGAGTTGGATGGGGTACAGTGTGTGAAAGGGTGGGGAGTTGGATGGGGTACAGTGTGTGAAAGGGTGGGGAGTTGGATGGGGTACAGTGTGTGAAAGGGTGGGGAGTTGGATGGGGTACAGTGTGTGAAAGGGTGGGGAGTTGGATGGGTGCAGTGTGTGAAAGGGTGGGGAGTTGGATGGGTGCAGTGTGTGAAAGGGTGGGGAGTTGGATGGGGTACAGTGTGTGAAAGGGTGGGGAGTTGGATGGGGTACAGTGTGTGAAAGGGTGGGGAGTTGGATGGGTACAGTGTGTGAAAGGGTGGGGAGTTGGATGGGGTACAGTGTGTGAAAGGGTGGGGAGTTGGATGGGGTACAGTGTGTGAAAGGGTGGGGAGTTGGATGGGGTACAGTGTGTGAAAGGGTGGGGAGTTGGATGGGGTACAGTGTGTGAAAGGGTGGGGAGTTGGATGGGGTACAGTGTGTGAAAGGGTGGGGAGTTGGATGGGGTACAGTGTGTGAAAGGGTGGGGAGTTGGATGGGGTGCAGTGTGTGAAAGGGTGGGGAGTTGAATGGGGTACAGTGTGTGAGAGGGTGGGGAGTTGGATGGGTACAGTGTGTGAAAGGGTGGGGTTTGGATGGGGTACAGTGTGTGAAAGGGTGGGGAGTTGGATGGGGTACAGTGTGTGAAAGGGTGGGGAGTTGGATGGGTACAGTGTGTGAAAGGGTGGGGAGTTGGATGGGGTACAGTGTGTGAAAGGGTGGGGAGTTGGATGGGGTACAGTGTGTGAAAGGGTGGGGAGTTGGATGGGGTACAGTGTGTGAAAGGGTGGGGAGTTGGATGGGGTGCAGTGTGTGAAAGGGTGGGGAGTTGAATGGGGTACAGTGTGTGAGAGGGTGGGGAGTTGGATGGGTACAGTGTGTGAAAGGGTGGGGTTTGGATGGGGTACAGTGTGTGAAAGGGTGGGGAGTTGGATGGGGTACAGTGTGTGAAAGGGTGGGGAGTTGGATGGGTACAGTGTGTGAAAGGGTGGGGAGTTGGATGGGGTACAGTGTGTGAAAGGGTGGGGAGTTGGATGGGGTACAGTGTGTGAGAGGGTGGGGAGTTGGATGGGTACAGTGTGTGAAATGGTGGGGAGTTGGATGGGGTACAGTGTGTGAAAGGGTGGGGAGTTGGATGGGGTACAGTGTGTGAAAGGGTGGGGAGTTGGATGGGGTACAGTGTGTGAGAGGGTGGGGAGTTGGATGGGTACAGTGTGTGAAATGGTGGGGAGTTGGATGGGGTACAGTGTGTGAAAGGGTGGGGAGTTGGATGGGGTACAGTGTGTGAAAGGGTGGGGAGTTGGATGGGGTACAGTGTGTGAAAGGGTGGGGAGTTGGATGGGTACAGTGTGTGAAAGGGTGGGGAGTTGGATGGGGTACAGTGTGTGAGAGGGTGGGGAGTTGGATGGGTACAGTGTGTGAAAGGGTGGGGAGTTGGATGGGGTACAGTGTGTGAGAGGGTGGGGAGTTGGATGGGTGCAGTGTGTGAAAGGGTGGGGAGTTGGATGGGGTGCAGTGTGTGAAAGGGTGGGGAGTTGGATGGGGTACAGTGTGTGAAAGGGTGGGGAGTTGGATGGGTACAGTGTGTGAGAGGGTGGGGAGTTGGATGGGGTACAGTGTGTGAAAGGGTGGGGAGTTGGATGGGTACAGTATGTGAAAGGGTGGGGAGTTGGATGGGGTACAGTGTGTGAAAGGGTGGGGAGTTGGATGGGTTACAGTGTGTGAGAGGGTGGGGAGTTGGATGGGTACAGTGTGTGAAAGGGTGGGGAGTTGGATGGGTACAGTGTGTGAAAGGGTGGGGAGTTGGATGGGGTGCAGTGTGTGAAAGGGTGGGGAGTTGGATGGGTACAGTGTGTGAGAGGGTGGGGAGTTGGATGGGTACAGTGTGTGAAAGGGTGGGGAGTTGGATGGGTACAGTGTGTGAAAGGGTGGGGAGTTGGATGGGGTACAGTGTGTGAAAGGGTGGGGAGTTGGATGGGTGCAGTGTGTGAAAGGGTGGGGAGTTGGATGGGGTACAGTGTGTGAAAGGGTGGGGAGTTGGATGGGTGCAGTGTGTGAAAGGGTGGGGAGTTGGATGGGGTACAGTGTGTGAAAGGGTGGGGAGTTGGATGGGGTGCAGTGTGTGAGAGGGTGAGGAGTTGGATGGGGTACAGTGTGTGAGAGGGTGAGGAGTTGGATGGGGTACAGTGTGTGAGAGGGTGGGGAGTTGGATGGGGTACAGTGTGTGAAAGGGTGGGGAGTTGGATGGGTACAGTGTGTGAGAGGGTGGGGAGTTGGATGGGGTACAGTGTGTGAGAGGGTGAGGAGTTGGATGGGGTACAGTGTGTGAGAGGGTGGGGAGTTGGATGGGGTACAGTGTGTGAAAGGGTGGGGAGTTGGATGGGTACAGTGTGTGAGAGGGTGAGGAGTTGGATGGGGTACAGTGTGTGAGAGGGTGGGGAGTTGGATGGGTGCAGTGTGTGAAAGGGTGGGGAGTTGGATGGGGTACAGTGTGTGAGAGGGTGGGGAGTTGGATGGGGTACAGTGTGTGAGAGGGTGGGGGGTTGGATGGGTACAGTGTGTGAAAGGGTGGGGGGTTTGGATGGGGTACAGTGTGTGAGAGGGTGGGGAGTTGGATGGGGTACAGTGTGTGAGAGGGTGGGGAGTTGGATGGGGTACAGTGTGTGAAAGGGTGGGGAGTTGGATGGGTGCAGTGTGTGAAAGGGTGGGGAGTTGGATGGGGTACAGTGTGTGAGAGGGTGGGGAGTTGGATGGGGTACAGTGTGTGAAAGGGTGGGGAGTTGGATGGGTACAGTGTGTGAAAGGGTGGGGAGTTGGATGGGGTACAGTGTGTGAAAGGGTGGGGAGTTGGATGGGTACAGTGTGTGAAAGGGTGGGGAGTTGGATGGGGTACAGTGTGTGAAAGGGTGGGGAGTTGGATGGGGTACAGTGTGTGAAAGGGTGGGGAGTTGGATGGGTGCAGTGTGTGAAAGGGTGGGGAGTTGGATGGGTGCAGTGTGTGAGAGGGTGGGGAGTTGGATGGGGTGCAGTGTGTGAGAGGGTGCGGAGTTGGATGGGTACAGTGTGTGAAAGGGTGGGGAGTTGGATGGGTACAGTGTGTGAGAGGGTGGGGAGTTGGATGGGGTGCAGTGTGTGAGAGGGTGGGGAGTTGGATGGGGTACAGTGTGTGAAAGGGTGGGGAGTTGGATGGGGTACAGTGTGTGAAAGGGTGGGGAGTTGGATGGGGTACAGTGTGTGAAAGGGTGCGGAGTTGGATGGGTGCAGTGTGTGAAAGGGTGGGGAGTTGGATGGGGTACAGTGTGTGAGAGGGTGGGGAGTTGGATGGGTGCAGTGTGTGAAAGGGTGGGGAGTTGGATGGGTACAGTGTGTGAAAGGGTGGGGAGTTGGATGGGTACAGTGTGTGAAAGGGTGGGGAGTTGGATGGGTACAGTGTGTGAAAGGGTGGGGAGTTGGATGGGGTACAGTGTGTGAAAGGGTGGGGAGTTGGATGGGTGCAGTGTGTGAAAGGGTGGGGAGTTGGATGGGTGCAGTGTGTGAACGGGTGGGGAGTTGGATGGGTGCAGTGTGTGAGAGGGTGGGGAGTTGGATGGGGTACAGTGTGTGAAAGGGTGGGGAGTTGGATGGGTACAGTGTGTGAAAGGGTGGGGAGTTGGATGGGGTACAGTGTGTGAAAGGGTGGGGAGTTGGATGGGTACAGTGTGTGAAAGGGTGGGGAGTTGGATGGGGTACAGTGTGTGAAAGGGTGGGGAGTTGGATGGGGTACAGTGTGTGAAAGGGTGGGGAGTTGGATGGGTACAGTGTGTGAAAGGGTGGGGAGTTGGATGGGGTACAGTGTGTGAAAGGGTGGGGAGTTGGATGGGGTACAGTGTGTGAAAGGGTGGGGAGTTGGATGGGGTACAGTGTGTGAAAGGGTGGGGAGTTGGATGGGTACAGTGTGTGAAAGGGTGGGGAGTTGGATGGGGTACAGTGTGTGAAAGGGTGGGGAGTTGGATGGGTACAGTGTGTGAAAGGGTGGGGAGTTGGATGGTTACAGTGTGTGAGAGGGTGGGGAGTTGGATGGGTGCAGTGTGTGAGAGGGTGGGGAGTTGGATGGGGTACAGTGTGTGAAAGGGTGGGGAGTTGGATGGGTGCAGTGTGTGAAAGGGTGGGGAGTTGGATGGGTGCAGTGTGTGAAAGGGTGGGGAGTTGGATGGGTACAGTGTGTGAAAGGGTGGGGAGTTGGATGGGGTGCAGTGTGTGAAAGGGTGTGGAGTTGGATGGGTACAGTGTGTGAAAGGGTGGGGAGTTGGATGGGTGCAGTGTGTGAAAGGGTGGGGAGTTGGATGGGTACAGTGTGTGAGAGGGTGGGGAGTTGGATGGGGTGCAGTGTGTGAAAGGGTGGGGAGTTGGATGGGGTACAGTGTGTGAGAGGGTGGGGAGTTGGATGGGGTACAGTGTGTGAAAGGGTGGGGAGTTGGATGGGTGCAGTGTGTGAAAGGGTGGGGAGTTGGATGGGTACAGTGTGTGAAAGGGTGGGGAGTTGGATGGGGTACAGTGTGTGAGAGGGTGGGGAGTTGGATGGGTACAGTGTGTGAAAGGGTGGGGAGTTGGATGGGGTACAGTGTGTGAGAGGGTGGGGAGTTGGATGGGTGCAGTGTGTGAGAGGGTGGGGAGTTGGATGGGTACAGTGTGTGAAAGGGTGGGGAGTTGAATGGGGTACAGTGTGTGAAAGGGTGGGGAGTTGGATGGGTGCAGTGTGTGAAAGGGTGGGGAGTTGGATGGGGTACAGTGTGTGAAAGGGTGGGGAGTTGGATGGGGTACAGTGTGTGAAAGGGTGGGGAGTTGGATGGGGTACAGTGCGTGAGAGGGTGGGGAGTTGGATGGGTACAGTGTGTGAAAGGGTGGGGAGTTGGATGGGGTACAGTGTGTGAAAGGGTGGGGAGTTGGATGGGGTACAGTGTGTGAAAGGGTGGGGAGTTGGATGGGGTACAGTGTGTGAAAGGGTGGGGAGTTGGATGGGGTACAGTGTGTGAAAGGGTGGGGAGTTGGATGGGGTACAGTGTGTGAAAGGGTGGGGAGTTGGATGGGTACAGTGTGTGAAAGGGTGGGGAGTTGGATGGGGTACAGTGTGTGAAAGGGTGGGGAGTTGGATGGGGTACAGTGTGTGAAAGGGTGGGGAGTTGGATGGGGTACAGTGTGTGAAAGGGTGGGGAGTTGGATGGGTGCAGTGTGTGAAAGGGTGGGGAGTTGGATGGGTGCAGTGTGTGAAAGGGTGGGGAGTTGGATGGGTGCAGTGTGTGAAAGGGTGGGGGTTTGGATGGGGTACAGTGTGTGAGAGGGTGGGGAGTTGGATGGGGTACAGTGTGTGAAAGGGTGGGGAGTTGGATGGGTGCAGTGTGTGAAAGGGTGGGGAGTTGGATGGGGTGCAGTGTGTGAGAGGGTGGGGAGTTGGATGGGGTGCAGTGTGTGAGAGGGTGGGGAGTTGGATGGGGTACAGTGTGTGAAAGGGTAGGGAGTTGGATGGGGTACAGTGTGTGAAAGGGTGGGGAGTTGGATGGGGTACAGTGTGTGAAAGGGTGCGGAGTTGGATGGGTGCAGTGTGTGAAAGGGTGGGGAGTTGGATGGGGTACAGTGTGTGTGTGAGAGGGTGGGGAGTTGGATGGGGTACAGTGTGTGAAAGGGTGGGGAGTTGGATGGGGTGCAGTGTGTGTGAAAGGGTGGGGAGTTGGATGCGGTACAGTGTGTGAGAGGGTGGGGAGTTGGATGGGTGCAGTGTGTGAAAGGGTGGGGAGTTGGATGGGTACAGTGTGTGAAAGGGTGGGGAGTTGGATGGGTACAGTGTGTGAAAGGGTGGGGAGTTGGATGGGTACAGTGTGTGAAAGGGTGGGGAGTTGGATGGGGTACAGTGTGTGAAAGGGTGGGGAGTTGGATGGGTGCAGTGTGTGAAAGGGTGGGGAGTTGGATGGGTACAGTGTGTGAAAGGGTGGGGAGTTGGATGGGTGCAGTGTGTGAAAGGGTGGGGAGTTGGATGGGTACAGTGTGTGAAAGGGTGGGGAGTTGGATGGGTGCAGTGTGTGAACGGGTGGGGAGTTGGATGGGTGCAGTGTGTGAGAGGGTGGGGAGTTGGATGGGGTACAGTGTGTGAAAGGGTGGGGAGTTGGATGGGTACAGTGTGTGAAAGGGTGGGGAGTTGGATGGGTACAGTGTGTGAAAGGGTGGGGAGTTGGATGGGGTACAGTGTGTGAAAGGGTGGGGAGTTGGATGGGGTACAGTGTGTGAAAGGGTGGGGAGTTGGATGGGGTACAGTGTGTGAAAGGGTGGGGAGTTGGATGGGTACAGTGTGTGAAAGGGTGGGGAGTTGGATGGGTGCAGTGTGTGAAAGGGTGGGGAGTTGGATGGGGTGCAGTGTGTGAAAGGGTGGGGAGTTGGATGGGGTACAGTGTGTGAAAGGGTGGGGAGTTGGATGGGGTGCAGTGTGTGAAAGGGTGGGGAGTTGGATGGGGTGCAGTGTGTGAAAGGGTGGGGAGTTGGATGGGTACAGTGTGTGAAAGGGTGGGGAGTTGGATGGTTACAGTGTGTGAGAGGGTGGGGAGTTGGATGGGTGCAGTGTGTGAGAGGGTGGGGAGTTGGATGGGGTACAGTGTGTGAAAGGGTGGGGAGTTGGATGGGTGCAGTGTGTGAAAGGGTGGGGAGTTGGATGGGTGCAGTGTGTGAAAGGGTGGGGAGTTGGATGGGTACAGTGTGTGAAAGGGTGGGGAGTTGGATGGGGTGCAGTGTGTGAAAGGGTGGGGAGTTGGATGGGTGCAGTGTGTGAAAGGGTGGGGAGTTGGATGGGTGCAGTGTGTGAGAGGGTGGGGAGTTGGATGGGGTACAGTGTGTGAAAGGGTGGGGAGTTGGATGGGGTACAGTGTGTGAAAGGGTGGGGAGTTGGATGGGGTACAGTGTGTGAGAGGGTGGGGAGTTGGATGGGGTACAGTGTGTGAAAGGGTGGGGAGTTGGATGGGTGCAGTGTGTGAAAGGGTGGGGAGTTGGATGGGTACAGTGTGTGAAAGGGTGGGGAGTTGGATGGGGTACAGTGTGTGAGAGGGTGGGGAGTTGGATGGGTACAGTGTGTGAAAGGGTGGGGAGTTGGATGGGTGCAGTGTGTGAAAGGGTGGGGAGTTGGATGGGTGCAGTGTGTGAGAGGGTGGGGAGTTGGATGGGGTACAGTGTGTGAAAGGGTGGGGAGTTGGATGGGGTATAGTGTGTGAGAGGGTGGGGAGTTGGATGGGGTACAGTGTGTGAAAGGCTGGGGAGTTGGATGGGTGCAGTGTGTGAAAGGGTGGGGAGTTGGATGGGTACAGTGTGTGAAAGGGTGGGGAGTTGGATGGGGTACAGTGTGTGAGAGGGTGGGGAGTTGGATGGGTACAGTGTGTGAAAGGGTGGGGAGTTGGATGGGGTACAGTGTGTGAGAGGGTGGGGAGTTGGATGGGTGCAGTGTGTGAGAGGGTGGGGAGTTGGATGGGTACAGTGTGTGAAAGGGTGGGGAGTTGAATGTGGTACAGTGTGTGAAAGGGTGGGGAGTTGGATGGGGTACAGTGTGTGAAAGGGTGGGGAGTTGGATGGGTACAGTGTGTGAAAGGGTGGGGAGTTGAATGGGGTACAGTGTGTGAGAGGGTGGGGAGTTGGATGGGGTACAGTGTGTGAAAGGGTGGGGAGTTGGATGGGTGCAGTGTGTGAAAGGGTGGGGAGTTGGATGGGGTACAGTGTGTGAGAGGGTGGGGAGTTGGATGGGGTACAGTGTGTGAAAGGGTGGGGAGTTGGATGGGGTACAGTGTGTGAAAGGGTGGGGAGTTGGATGGGGTACAGTGTGTGAAAGGGTGGGGAGTTGGATGGGGTGCAGTGTGTGAAAGGGTGGGGAGTTGGATGGGTACAGTGTGTGAAAGGGTGGGGAGTTGGATGGGGTGCAGTGTGTGAAAGGGTGGGGAGTTGGATGGGTGCAGTGTGTGATAGGGTGGGGAGTTGGATGGGGTACAGTGTGTGAAAGGGTGGGGAGTTGGATGGGGTACAGTGTGTGAGAGGCTGGGGAGTTGGATGGGGTACAGTGTGTGAAAGGGTGGGGAGTTGGATGGGGTACAGTGTGTGAAAGGGTGGGGAGTTGGATGGGGTACAGTGTGTGAGAGGCTGGGGAGTTGGATGGGGTACAGTGTGTGAAAGGGTGCGGAGTTGGATGGGTACAGTGTGTGAAAGGGTGGGGAGTTGGATGGGGTACAGTGTGTGAAAGGGTGGGGAGTTGGATGGGTGCAGTGTGTGATAGGGTGGGGAGTTGGATGGGGTACAGTGTGTGAAAGGGTGGGGAGTTGGATGGGGTACAGTGTGTGAGAGGCTGGGGAGTTGGATGGGGTACAGTGCGTGAGAGGGTGGGGAGTTGGATGGGGTACAGTGTGTGAAAGGGTGGGGAGTTGGATGGGTACAGTGTGTGAAAGGGTGGGGAGTTGAATGTGGTACAGTGTGTGAAAGGGTGGGGAGTTGGATGGGTACAGTGTGTGAAAGGGTGGGGAGTTGGATGGGGTGCAGTGTGTGAAAGGGTGGGGAGTTGGATGGGTGCAGTGTGTGATAGGGTGGGGAGTTGGATGGGGTACAGTGTGTGAAAGGGTGGGGAGTTGGATGGGGTACAGTGTGTGAGAGGGTGGGGAGTTGGATGGGGTACAGTGCGTGAGAGGGTGGGGAGTTGGATGGGGTACAGTGTGTGAAAGGGTGGGGAGTTGGATGGGGTACAGTGCGTGAGAGGGTGGGGAGTTGGATGGGGTACAGTGTGTGAAAGGGTGGGGAGTTGGATGGGGTACAGTGTGTGAGAGGGTGGGGAGTTGGATGGGGTACAGTGTGTGAAAGGGTGGGGAGTTGGATGGGGTACAGTGTGTGAAAGGGTGGGGAGTTGGATGGGGTACAGTGTGTGAAAGGGTGGGGAGTTGGATGGGGTACAGTGTGTGAAAGGGTGGGGAGTTGGATGGGGTACAGTGTGTGAAAGGGTGGGGAGTTGGATGGGGTACAGTGTGTGAAAGGGTGGGGAGTTGGATGGGGTACAGTGTGTGAAAGGGTGGGGAGTTGGATGGGGTACAGTGTGTGAGAGGGTGGGGAGTTGGATGGGGTACAGTGTGTGAAAGGGTGGGGAGTTGGATGGGGTGCAGTGTGTGAAAGGGTGGGGAGTTGGATGGGGTACAGTGTGTGAAAGGGTGGGGAGTTGGATGGGTACAGTGTGTGAAAGGGTGGGGAGTTGGATGGGGTACAGTGTGTGAGAGGGTGGGGAGTTGGATGGGGTACAGTGTGTGAAAGGGTGGGGAGTTGGATGGGTACAGTGTGTGAAAGGGTGGGGAGTTGGATGGGGTACAGTGTGTGAGAGGGTGGGGAGTTGGATGGGTGCAGTGTGTGAGAGGGTGGGGAGTTGGATGGGGTACAGTGTGTGAGAGGGTGGGGAGTTGGATGGGGTGCAGTGTGTGAAAGGGTGGGGAGTTTGATGGGGTACAGTGTGTGAAAGGGTGGGGAGTTGGATGGGGTACAGTGTGTGAAAGGGTGGGGAGTTGGATGGGGTACAGTGTGTGAAAGGGTGGGGAGTTGGATGGGGTACAGTGTGTGAAAGGGTGGGGAGTTGGATGGGGTACAGTGTGTGAAAGGGTGGGGAGTTGGATGGGGTACAGTGTGTGAAAGGGTGGGGAGTTGGATGGGGTACAGTGTGTGAGAGGGTGGGGAGTTGGATGGGGTGCAGTGTGTGAAAGGGTGGGGAGTTTGATGGGGTACAGTGTGTGAAAGGGTGGGGAGTTGGATGGGGTACAGTGTGTGTGTGAGAGGGTGGGGAGTTGGATGGGGTACAGTGTGTGAAAGGGTGGGGAGTTGGATGGGGTGCAGTGTGTGTGAAAGGGTGGGGAGTTGGATGCGGTACAGTGTGTGAGAGGGTGGGGAGTTGGATGGGTGCAGTGTGTGAAAGGGTGGGGAGTTGGATGGGTGCAGTGTGTGAAAGGGTGGGGAGTTGGATGGGTACAGTGTGTGAAAGGGTGGGGAGTTGGATGGGTGCAGTGTGTGAACGGGTGGGGAGTTGGATGGGTGCAGTGTGTGAGAGGGTGGGGAGTTGGATGGGGTACAGTGTGTGAAAGGGTGGGGAGTTGGATGGGTACAGTGTGTGAAAGGGTGGGGAGTTGGATGGGGTACAGTGTGTGAAAGGGTGGGGAGTTGGATGGGTACAGTGTGTGAAAGGGTGGGGAGTTGGATGGGGTACAGTGTGTGAAAGGGTGGGGAGTTGGATGGGGTACAGTGTGTGAAAGGGTGGGGAGTTGGATGGGTGCAGTGTGTGAAAGGGTGGGGAGTTGGATGGGGTGCAGTGTGTGAAAGGGTGGGGAGTTGGATGGGGTACAGTGTGTGAAAGGGTGGGGAGTTGGATGGGGTACAGTGTGTGAAAGGGTGGGGAGTTGGATGGGGTACAGTGTGTGAAAGGGTGGGGAGTTGGATGGGGTACAGTGTGTGAAAGGGTGGGGAGTTGGATGGGGTACAGTGTGTGAGAGGGTGGGGAGTTGGATGGGGTACAGTGTGTGAGAGGGTGGGGAGTTGGATGGGGTACAGTGTGTGAAAGGGTGGGGAGTTGGATGGGTACAGTGTGTGAAAGGGTGGGGAGTTGGATGGGTACAGTGTGTGAGAGGGTGGGGAGTTGGATGGGTGCAGTGTGTGAAAGGGTGGGGAGTTGGATGGGTGCAGTGTGTGAAAGGGTGGGGAGTTGGATGGGGTACAGTGTGTGAAAGGGTGGGGAGTTGGATGGGGTACAGTGTGTGAAAGGGTGGGGAGTTGGATGGGTACAGTGTGTGAAAGGGTGGGGAGTTGGATGGGTACAGTGTGTGAAAGGGTGGGGAGTTGGATGGGTGCAGTGTGTGAAAGGGTGGGGAGTTGGATGGGTGCAGTGTGTGAAAGGGTGGGGAGTTGGATGGGTGCAGTGTGTGAAAGGGTGGGGAGTTGGATGGGTGCAGTGTGTGAAAGGGTGGGGAGTTGGATGGGTGCAGTGTGTGAAAGGGTGGGGAGTTGGATGGGTGCAGTGTGTGAAAGGGTGGGGAGTTGGATGGGTGCAGTGTGTGAAAGGGTGGGGAGTTGGATGGGTGCAGTGTGTGAAAGGGTGGGGAGTTGGATGGGTGCAGTGTGTGAAAGGGTGGGGAGTTGGATGGGGTACAGTGTGTGAAAGGGTGGGGAGTTGGATGGGGTACAGTGTGTGAAAGGGTGGGGAGTTGGATGGGTACAGTGTGTGAAAGGGTGGGGAGTTGGATGGGTACAGTGTGTGAGAGGGTGGGGAGTTGGATGGGTGCAGTGTGTGAGAGGGTGGGGAGTTGGATGGGGTACAGTGTGTGAAAGGGTGGGGAGTTGGATGGGGTACAGTGTGTGAAAGGGTGGGGAGTTGGATGGGGTACAGTGTGTGAAAGGGTGGGGAGTTGGATGGGGTGCAGTGTGTGAAAGGGTGGGGAGTTGGATGGGTGCAGTGTGTGAAAGGGTGGGGAGTTGGATGGGTGCAGTGTGTGAAAGGGTGGGGAGTTGGATGGGGTGCAGTGTGTGAAAGGGTGGGGAGTTGGATGGGTACAGTGTGTGAAAGGGTGGGGAGTTGGATGGGTGCAGTGTGTGAAAGGGTGGGGAGTTGGATGGGGTACAGTGTGTGAAAGGGTGGGGAGTTGGATGGGGTACAGTGTGTGAAAGGGTGGGGAGTTGGATGGGGTGCAGTGTGTGAAAGGGTGGGGAGTTGGATGGGTGCAGTGTGTGAAAGGGTGGGGAGTTGGATGGGTACAGTGTGTGAAAGGGTGGGGAGTTGGATGGGTGCAGTGTGTGAAAGGGTGGGGAGTTGGATGGGGTGCAGTGTGTGAAAGGGTGGGGAGTTGGATGGGTACAGTGTGTGAAAGGGTGGGGAGTTGGATGGGTGCAGTGTGTGAAAGGGTGGGGAGTTGGATGGGTACAGTGTGTGAGAGGGTGG
>NW_027138501.1:0-7500 GCF_035084215.1 Heptranchias perlo
TCCTACGGGGTAACCTCTTGCCCTTTCGGACCTGGTCCCTGTGACTTAATTTCCGCCTTTTGCTCAATCGTTTCCCCATTTATAATTAATTTTAAAAATCTGGTTACTCAGTTCTGGTTTACCAGTTCCCTCTTCGGACTTAGTTTTTGGTTAATCATTTCCGGTTCACCAGTTCCCGTTTTGGACTTAGTCTCTGCGGGCCGTTTCTCATCTTTTGGTTCATCAGTTCCCCTCTTTTAATAATTTTTTGGCTGCTTTCGTTTGATCATTTCCCTGCCTTCTGGGTAACTTTTCCACCTTAGGACTTCATCGCCGCACATTGTTTTCGACTTCTGGTTGATCATTTCACCCTTTTAATCATTTTTGTAACTTTTGGTTAACCATTTCACCCAGCTTCTGGTTAACCATTTCCCCTTTGGGACTTAGTCTGTGAGCATTCTTTTGGGATTCTGGTTAACCATTTGCCATTTTTAAAAAATGTTGCCACTTTTGTTTAATGCTTTCTGGTCAACCTTTCCCTCTTTCAGACTTCACCGCGGCACATTGCTTCAGCCTCCTGGTTAATCATTTCACCCCTTTTAATCATTTTTGCAACTTTTGGTTAACCATTTCCCCCAGCTTCTGGTTAACCATTTCCCCTTTGGGACTTGGTCTCTGAGCATTCTTTTGGGATTCTGGTTAATCATTTGCCAATTTTTAAAAAATGTTGCCACTTTTGTTAATGCTTTCTGGTCAACCTTTCCCTCTTTCAGACTTCACCGCGGCACATTGCTTCAGCCTCCTGGTTAATCATTTCACCCCTTTTAATCATTTTTGCAACTTTTGGTTAACCATTTCCCCCAGCTTCTGGTTAACCATTTCCCCTTTGGGACTTGGTCTCTGAGCATTCTTTTGGGATTCTGGTTAATCATTTGCCACTTTTTTAAAATGTTGCCACTTTTGTTTAATGCTTTCTGGTCAACCTTTCCCTCTTTCAGACTTCACCGCGGCACATTGCTTCAGCCTCCTGGTTAATCATTTCACCCCTTTTAATCATTTTTGCAACTTTTGGTTAACCATTTCCCCCAGCTTCTGGTTAACCATTTCCCCTTTGGGACTTAGTCTCTGAGCATTCTTTTGGGATTCTGGTTAATCATTTGCCAATTTTTTAAAAATGTTGCCACTTTTGTTTAATGCTTTCTGGTCAACCTTTCCTCTTTCAGACTTCACCGCGGCACATTGCTTTAGCCTCCTGGTTAATCATTTCACCCCTTTTAATCATTTTTGCAACTTTTGGTTAACCATTTCCCCCAGCTTCTGGTTAACCATTTCCCCTTTGGGACTTAGTCTCTGAGCATTCTTTTGGGATTCTGGTTAATCATTTGCCACTTTTTTAAAAATGTTGCCGCTTTTGTTTAATGCTTTCCCTGCTTTGTGGTCAACCTTTTCCCCTTTAGGACTTCACCGCGGCACATTGCTTCAGCCTCCTGGTTAATCATTTCACCCCTTTTAATCATTTTTGCAACTTTTGGTTAACCATTTCCCCAGCTTCTGGTTAACCATTTCCCCTTTGGACTTGGTCTCTGAGCATTCTTTTGGGATTCTGGTTAATCATTTGCCACTTTTTAAAAATGTTGCCGCTTTTGTTTAATGCTTTCCCTGCTTTCTGGTCAACCTTTTCCCCTTTAGGACTTCACCGCAGCACATTGCTTTAGCCTCCTGGTTAATCATTTCACCCCTTTTAATCATTTTTGCAACTTTTGGTTAACCATTTCCCCCAGCTTCTGGTTAACCATTTCCCCTTTGGGACTTAGTCTCTGAGCATTCTTTTGGGATTCTGGTTAACCATTTGCCAATTTTTTTAAAATGTTGCCACTTTTGTTTAATGCTTTCTGGTCAACCTTTCCCTCTTTCAGACTTCACCGCCGCACATAATTTTCGACTTCTGGTTGATCATTTCACCCCTTTTAATCATTTTTGCAACTTTTGGTTAACCATTTCCCCCAGCTTCTGGTTAACCATTTCCCCTTTGGGACTTAGTCCCTGAGCATTCTTTTGGGATTCTGGTTAATCATTTGCCACTTTTTTAAAAATTTTGCCGCTTTTGTTTAATCGTTTCCCTGCTATGTGGTCAACCTTTTCCCCTTTCAGACTTCATCGCCGCGCATTGTTGTCGACTTCTGGTTAATCATTTTTCCCCTTTAAATCTTTTTTTGCCACTTTTGGTTAACCATTTCACCCAGCTTCTGGTTAACCATTTGCCCCATTTTACTGAATTTTTCCGCTTTGGTTTAATCATTTCCCTGCTTTCTTGTCAACCTTTTCCCCTTTTGGACTTCGCCGCCGCACTTTGCTTTTGCCTTCTGGTTAAACATTTCTCCCCTTTTAATCCTTTTTCCCACTTTTGGTTCACCAGTTCACCCAGCTTCTGGTTCACCATTTCCCCTTTGGGACTTAAGTCTCTGAGCATTCTTTTGGGATTCTGGTTAACCATTTGCCACTTTTTAAAAAATGTTGCTGCTTTTGTTAATGCTTTCCCTGCTTTCTGGTCAACCTTTTCCTCTTTCCGACTTCATCGCCGCACCTTGTTTACGACATCCGGTTAAACATTTCTCCCCTTTCAATCCTTTTTGCCACTTTTGGTTAAGCAGTTCAACCAGCTTCTGGTTAACCATTTGCCCCTTCTTACTGAATTTTTCTGCTTTTGTTTAATCATTTCCCTGCTTTATGGTCAACCTTTTCCCCTTTAGGACTTCGCCGCCGCACTTTGCTTTCGCCTTCTGGTTAATCATTTCACAACATTTTAATCCTTTTTCCCACTTTTGGTTAAACAGTTCACCCAGCTTCTGGTTAACCATTTGCCCCTTTGGGACTTAAGTCTCTGAGCATTATTTTGGGATTCTGGTTAACCATTTGCCACTTTTTAAAAAATGTTGCCGCTTTTGTTTAATCGTTTCCCTGCTTTCTGGTCAACCTTTTCTCCTTTAGGACTTCGCCGCCGCACTTTGCTTTCGCCTTCTGGTTAATCATTTCACCCCTTTTAATCCTTTTTCCCACTTTTGGTTAAACAGTTCACCCAGCTTCTGGTTAACCATTTGCCCCTTTGGGACTTAAGTCTCTGAGCATTCTTTTGGGATTCTGGTTCACCATTTGTCCCTTTTTAAAAGATATTGCTGCTTCTGTTTAATCCTTTCCCTGCTTTGCGGTCAACCTTTTCCTCTTTCAGACTTCATCGCCGCGCATTGTTTTCGACATCTGGTTCAACATTTCTCCCCTTTTAATCCTCTTTCCCA
The DNA here is from genome assembly GCF_035084215.1 of Heptranchias perlo. NCBI lineage: Eukaryota > Metazoa > Chordata > Chondrichthyes > Hexanchiformes > Hexanchidae > Heptranchias > Heptranchias perlo. The sequence goes on from NW_027138501.1 coordinate 3,273, forward strand.
CTTTTGGTTAAGCAGTTCACCCAACTTCTGGTTAACCATTTGCCCCTTTTTACTGAATTTTTCTGCTTTGGTTTAATCATTTCCCTGCTTTATGGTCAACCTTTTCCCCTTTAGGACTTTGACGCGGCACATTGCTTTCGCCTTCTGGTTAATCATTTCACCCCTTTTAATCCTTTTTCCCACTTTTGGTTAAACAGTTCACCCAGCTACTGGTTAACCATTTCCCCTTTGGCACTTAAGTCTCTGAGCATTCTTTTGGGATTCTGGTAAACCATTTGTCCCTTTTTAAAAAATGCTGCTGCTTTTGTTTAATGCTTGCCCTGCTTTGCGGTCGATCATTTCACCCCTTTTAATCCATTTTTGCCACTTTGGGTTAAACAGTTCACACAACTTCTGGTTCACCATTTCACATTTCGGAACTTTTATTCCCACCATTACTTTGGGCTTCTGGTTCATCATTTCACGCTGTTTTACAAATCTTTGCCGCTTCACTTTTAATCCACAAACCGTGGCTCGCTTTCGGGTGGGGGGGGGGGTAGCGGGTTTGGGCCGGGCACTCGACATCCCGGTGTGCGACCGGGTTCGTTCTGGTACCGCTCGGTGCCCCTCGTCCTGCTCTTGCCGCGGAAGCAAACCAGACGACCGTCGGTCTCACGCCCGAGGGGAGAGGAGGCGGAAAGCGGTTTGCAGCCTTTCGCTGTACCTCCGGCGGGCAGCGCCGCACCTCCGAGTGCTCGGTACCGTTCGCTGCGCCTCGTCCGGCCGCACGCAGCGAGCCAAACCCGGAGGAAATCGGCCTGTGCCTTCTCGAGATATGGGCCTCCGGGTGGGACGGACAAACCGGGGCCCCGAGCTCGCTTTCGGCGGCCCGGCACTCGACTTCCCGGTGTCCGAACGTGATCCTTCCGGTACCCTTCGGTGCCCCTTGCCCGACTCCAGCTCCCGTGCTGAAGCGGAGTCGGTCGGCCTGACGGCCGCCGAGTTAGCCAGCGGAAAGCGGTGCGCAGCCTTTCGCTTGCAGCTCCGGCGGGCAGCGCCGCACCTCCGGCTGCTCAGTGCCGTCCGCTGCTCCCCTTCCGGCTGCACGCAGCGAACCATACCCGGAGGAAATCGGCCTCGGCCTTCCGGAGATATGGGCCTGCGAGTGGGACCAATAAATCGGTGCACATTTCCGGCTCGGTTTCCGGCCTCGGCACTATCAGTTCACGCCGTCCGACCGACGTCGTTCTGGCACGGTTCCGTTGCTCCTTGATCCGGTCCAGCCACGGTAATCAGCCGAAGATGGTGGGGGGGGGACACATTGCCCGCCGAGTTAGCCGGAGGAAATCGGCCTCGGACTTCCTCAGATATCAGCCTCCGGGTGGGACAGACAAACCGGGGACCCGAGCACGCTTTCGGCGGCCCGCTGGTCGACTTCCCGGTGTGCGACCGGGTTCGTTCCGGTACCGTTCGCTGCCCCTCGTCCTGCTCTAGCCGCGGAGACAAACCCGACGACCGTCGGTCTCACGCCCGCGGAGGGAGGTGGCGGAAAGTGGTTTGCAGCCTTTCGCTGTACCTCCGGCGGGCAGCGCCCGACCTCCGAGTGCTCGGTACCGTCCGCTGCGCCTGGTCCTGCCGCACACAACGAGCCATACCCGGTGGAAATCGGCCTGTGCCTTCCAGAGATATGGGCCTCCGGGTGGGACGGACAAACCGGGGCCCCGTGCTCGCTTTCGGCGGCCCGCTAGTCGACTTCCCGGTGTGCGACCGGGTTCCTTCCGGTACCGTTCGCTGCCCCTCGTCCTGCTCTAGCCGCGGAAACAAACCCGACGACCGTCGGTCTCACGCCCGCGGAGGGAGGCGGCGGAAAGTGGTTTGCAGCCTTTCGCTGTACCTCCGGCGGGCAGCGCCCGACCTCCGAGTGCTCGGTACCGTCCGCTGCGCCTGGTCCGGCCGCACGCAACGAGCCATACCCGGAGGAAATCGGCCTGTGCCTTCCGGAGATATGGGCCTCCGGGTGGGACGGACAAACCGGGACCCCGTGCTCGCTTTCGGCGGCCCGGCACTCGACTTCCCGGTGTGCGAACGTCATCCTTCCGGTACCCAACCGTGCCCCTTGCCCCACTCTAGCTCCGGTGCTAAAGCGGAGTCGGTCGGTCTCACGGACGCCGAGTTACCAGGCGGAAAGCGGTGCGCAGCCTTTCGCTGTCACTCCGGCGGGCTGCACCGCATCTCCGAGTGCTCGGTACCGTACGCTGCGCCGCCTCCTGCCGCACGCAACGAGCCAGACCCGGAGGAAATCGGCCTCGGCGTTCCGGAGTTATCCGCCTCCGAGTGGGCCTGACCAAGCGGGGTGAACTGGAAATCATTAACCAACGTACTTCCAGGTTTTCACCCGCAGAGGGCAGCACTCTCTTCTCCGTTTTAAACTGGGCCGACCCGGCTCCGTTTCGAGACCCGGCACTCGACTTCCCGGTGTGCGACCGGGTTCGTTCCGGTACCGTTCGCTGCCCCTCGTCCTGCTCTAGCCGCGGAACCAAACCCGACGACCGTCGGTCTCACGCCCGCGGAGGGAGGCGGCGGAAAGTGGTTTGCAGCCTTTCGCTGTACCTCCGGCGGGCAGCGCCCGACCTCCGAGTGCTCGGTACCGTCCGCTGCGCCTGGTCCTGCCGCACACAACGAGCCATACCCGGTGGAAATCGGCCTGTGCCTTCCAGAGATATGGGCCTCCGGGTGGGACGGACAAACCGGGGCCCCGTGCTCGCTTTCGGCGGCCCGCTAGTCGACTTCCCGGTGTGCGACCGGGTTCGTTCCGGTACCGTTCGCTGCCCCTCGTCCTGCTCTAGCCGGGGAAACAAACCCGACGACCGTCGGTCTCACGCCCGCGGAGGGAGGCGGCGGAAAGTGGTTTGCAGCCTTTCGCTGTACCTCCGGCGGGCAGCGCCCGACCTCCGAGTGCTCGGTACCATCCGCTGCGCCTGGTCCGGCCGCACACAACGAGCCATACCCGGTGGAAATCGGCCTGTGCCTTCCGGAGATATGGGCCTCCGGGTGGGACGGACAAACCGGGGCCCCGAGCGGTGGCACCCTGCTCGCTTTCGGCGGCCCGGCACTCGACTTCCCGGTGTGCGAACGTCATCGTTCCGGTACCCTTCGGTGCCCCTTGCCCCACTCTAGCTCCGGTGCTAAAGCGGAGTCGGTCGGTCTCACGGACGCCGAGTTAGCAGGCGGAAAGCGGTGCGCAGCCTTTCGCTGTCACTCCGGCGGGCAGCACCGCACCTCCGAGTGCTCGGTACCGTACGCTGCGCCGCCTCCTGCCGCACGCAACGAGCCATACCCGCAGGAAATCGGCCTCGGCGTTCCGGAGTTATCCGCCTCCGAGTGGGCCTGACCAAGCGGGGTGAACTGGAAATCATTAACCAACGTACTTCCAGGTTTTCACCCGCAGAGGGCAGCACTCTCTTCTCCGTTTTAAACTGGGCCGACCCGGCTCCGTTTCGAGACCCGGCACTCGACTTCCCGGTGTGCGACCGGGTTCGTTCCGGTACCGTTCGCTGCCCCTCGTCCTGCTCGAGCCGCGGAACCAAACCCGATGACCGTCGGTCTCACGCCCGCGGAGGGTGGCGGCGGAAAGTGGTTTGCAGCCTTTCGCTGTACCTCCGGCGGGCAGCGCCGGACCTCCGAGTGCTCGGTACCGTCCGCTGCGCCTGGTCCGGCCGCACACAACGAGCCATACCCGGAGGAAATCGGCCTGTGCCTTCCGGAGATATGGGCCTCCGGGTGGGACGGACAAACCGGGGCCCCGAGCGGTGGCACCCTACTCGCTTTCAGCGGCCCGGCACTCGACTTCCCGGTGTGCGAACGTGATCGTTCCGGTACCCAACGGTGCCCCTTGCCCCACTCTAGCTCCGGCGGTAAAGCGGAGTCGGTCGGTCTCACAGACGCCGAGTTACCAGGCGGAAAGCGGTGCGCAGCCTTTCGCTGTCACTCCGGCGGGCAGCGCCGCACCTCCGAGTGCTCGGTACCGTCCGCTGCGCCTGGTCCGGCCGCACACAACGAGCCATACCCGGTGGAAATCGGCCTGTGCCTTCCGGAGATATGGGCCTCCGGGTGGGACGGACAAACCGGGGCCCCGAGCTCGCTTTCGGCGGCCCGCTAGTCGACTTCCCGGTGTGCGAACGTCATCCTTCCGGTACTCAACCGTGCCCCTTGCCCCACTCTAGCTCCGGCGGTAAAGCGGAGTCGGTCG
>NW_027138501.1:20000-30000 GCF_035084215.1 Heptranchias perlo
CTTCCGCGGCCAACTCATTAACCTGTGCTCGGACTTTTTGTGCCACAAGTGCAAGGGACCGTTTGCCGGCAGCTACTCGCACCCCCCCGCCCAGGGGGGGAATCCTCTGACCGGAGATCCGAAACGCCGGCCGAATCCATCCCCGTCGGACTTCCGAAGGGGTTCCCTCGACCGACTGACTTCCGAACTCCTTTCTGGGCTTAAACGGGTGGAATTCGGACCCTCTCGCAAGGGAGCCGAAGCCCGCCAGCCCCGGGAGGCCTCGGGGCCGCCGTTTTCAAGCCCGACCAAAAAACCCGAAAAATGGGGAAAAATGGGAAAAATTCCCACTCCCAAAAGGCTTAAAAGTCGGTTGGGCGGCAGCCCGGGTCGGTCTCTGCAGACCTGGAGGCGCTGGACACAAGTCTGGTAAACAGGCTAAGTCTCGACATGCCACCTCTTACTATCCTGCAGGTACCCCGCCAATCCCCCCGGAACCGGCTGGCAATTGGCGAATCAGCGGGACGAATTTGAATTCGTGACCGACTTTCTGACACCGAATCGCCGCAAACGCGTTTCGATTTTTCGGCTTCGGTACCTCCCATCAGACTTTGACTGGCCATATCTCCGGACTCACGTGTCGCAGCCGGGACCTTCAGGCACCGTTCGACGCGTCTACCCCTGCCCCGTCGAATGGCGCCCCTCGCGGTGTGGTCCGATTTCCGCATTTTGGTCAGATTTGCCTCCAAAATTTTCAGATTGAGTTGACGAATGCCCCCTACGGGGTAACCTCTTGCCCTTTCGGACCTGGTCCCTGTGACTTAATTTCCGCCTTTTGCTCAATCGTTTCCCCATTTATAATTAATTTTAAAAATCGGGTTACTCAGTTCTGGTTTACCAGTTCCCTCTTCGGACTTAGTTTTTGGTTAATCATTTCCGGTTCACCAGTTCCCGTTTTGGACTTAGTCTCTGCGGGCCGTTTCTCATCTTTTGGTTCATCAGTTCCCCTCTTTTAATAATTTTTTGGCTGCTTTCGTTTGATCATTTCCCTGCCTTCTGGGTAACTTTTCCACCTTAGGACTTCATCGCCGCACATTGTTTTCGACTTCTGGTTGATCATTTCACCCCTTTTAATCATTTTTGTAACTTTTGGTTAACCATTTCACCCAGCTTCTGGTTAACCATTTCCCCTTTGGGACTTAGTCTGTGAGCATTCTTTTGGGATTCTGGTTAACCATTTGCCAATTTTTAAAAAATGTTGCCACTTTTGTTTAATGCTTTCTGGTCAACCTTTCCCTCTTTCAGACTTCACCGCGGCACATTGCTTCAGCCTCCTGGTTAATCATTTCACCCCTTTTAATCATTTTTGCAACTTTTGGTTAACCATTTCCCCCAGCTTCTGGTTAACCATTTCCCCTTTGGGACTTGGTCTCTGAGCATTCTTTTGGGATTCTGGTTAATCATTTGCCAATTTTTAAAAAATGTTGCCACTTTTGTTTAATGCTTTCTGGTCAACCTTTCCCTCTTTCAGACTTCACCGCGGCACATTGCTTCAGCCTCCTGGTTAATCATTTCACCCCTTTTAATCATTTTTGCAACTTTTGGTTAACCATTTCCCCCAGCTTCTGGTTAACCATTTCCCCTTTGGGACTTGGTCTCTGAGCATTCTTTTGGGATTCTGGTTAATCATTTGCCACTTTTTTAAAAATGTTGCCACTTTTGTTTAATGCTTTCTGGTCAACCTTTCCCTCTTTCAGACTTCACCGCGGCACATTGCTTCAGCCTCCTGGTTAATCATTTCACCCCTTTTAATCATTTTTGCAACTTTTGGTTAACCATTTCCCCCAGCTTCTGGTTAACCATTTCCCCTTTGGGACTTAGTCTCTGAGCATTCTTTTGGGATTCTGGTTAATCATTTGCCAATTTTTTAAAAATGTTGCCACTTTTGTTTAATGCTTTCTGGTCAACCTTTCCCTCTTTCAGACTTCACCGCGGCACATTGCTTTAGCCTCCTGGTTAATCATTTCACCCCTTTTAATCATTTTTGCAACTTTTGGTTAACCATTTCCCCCAGCTTCTGGTTAACCATTTCCCCTTTGGGACTTAGTCTCTGAGCATTCTTTTGGGATTCTGGTTAATCATTTGCCACTTTTTTAAAAATGTTGCCGCTTTTGTTTAATGCTTTCCCTGCTTTGTGGTCAACCTTTTCCCCTTTAGGACTTCACCGCGGCACATTGCTTCAGCCTCCTGGTTAATCATTTCACCCCTTTTAATCATTTTTGCAACTTTTGGTTAACCATTTCCCCCAGCTTCTGGTTAACCATTTCCCCTTTGGGACTTGGTCTCTGAGCATTCTTTTGGGATTCTGGTTAATCATTTGCCACTTTTTAAAAAATGTTGCCGCTTTTGTTTAATGCTTTCCCTGCTTTCTGGTCAACCTTTTCCCCTTTAGGACTTCACCGCAGCACATTGCTTTAGCCTCCTGGTTAATCATTTCACCCCTTTTAATCATTTTTGCAACTTTTGGTTAACCATTTCCCCCAGCTTCTGGTTAACCATTTCCCCTTTGGGACTTAGTCTCTGAGCATTCTTTTGGGATTCTGGTTAACCATTTGCCAATTTTTTTAAAATGTTGCCACTTTTGTTTAATGCTTTCTGGTCAACCTTTCCCTCTTTCAGACTTCACCGCCGCACATAATTTTCGACTTCTGGTTGATCATTTCACCCCTTTTAATCATTTTTGCAACTTTTGGTTAACCATTTCCCCCAGCTTCTGGTTAACCATTTCCCCTTTGGGACTTAGTCCCTGAGCATTCTTTTGGGATTCTGGTTAATCATTTGCCACTTTTTTAAAAATTTTGCCGCTTTTGTTTAATCGTTTCCCTGCTATGTGGTCAACCTTTTCCCCTTTCAGACTTCATCGCCGCGCATTGTTGTCGACTTCTGGTTAATCATTTTTCCCCTTTAAATCTTTTTTTGCCACTTTTGGTTAACCATTTCACCCAGCTTCTGGTTAACCATTTGCCCCATTTTACTGAATTTTTCCGCTTTGGTTTAATCATTTCCCTGCTTTCTTGTCAACCTTTTCCCCTTTTGGACTTCGCCGCCGCACTTTGCTTTTGCCTTCTGGTTAAACATTTCTCCCCTTTTAATCCTTTTTCCCACTTTTGGTTCACCAGTTCACCCAGCTTCTGGTTCACCATTTCCCCTTTGGGACTTAAGTCTCTGAGCATTCTTTTGGGATTCTGGTTAACCATTTGCCACTTTTTAAAAAATGTTGCTGCTTTTGTTTAATGCTTTCCCTGCTTTCTGGTCAACCTTTTCCTCTTTCCGACTTCATCGCCGCACCTTGTTTACGACATCCGGTTAAACATTTCTCCCCTTTCAATCCTTTTTGCCACTTTTGGTTAAGCAGTTCAACCAGCTTCTGGTTAACCATTTGCCCCTTCTTACTGAATTTTTCTGCTTTTGTTTAATCATTTCCCTGCTTTATGGTCAACCTTTTCCCCTTTAGGACTTCGCCGCCGCACTTTGCTTTCGCCTTCTGGTTAATCATTTCACAACATTTTAATCCTTTTTCCCACTTTTGGTTAAACAGTTCACCCAGCTTCTGGTTAACCATTTGCCCCTTTGGGACTTAAGTCTCTGAGCATTATTTTGGGATTCTGGTTAACCATTTGCCACTTTTTAAAAAATGTTGCCGCTTTTGTTTAATCGTTTCCCTGCTTTCTGGTCAACCTTTTCTCCTTTAGGACTTCGCCGCCGCACTTTGCTTTCGCCTTCTGGTTAATCATTTCACCCCTTTTAATCCTTTTTCCCACTTTTGGTTAAACAGTTCACCCAGCTTCTGGTTAACCATTTGCCCCTTTGGGACTTAAGTCTCTGAGCATTCTTTTGGGATTCTGGTTCACCATTTGTCCCTTTTTAAAAGATATTGCTGCTTCTGTTTAATCCTTTCCCTGCTTTGCGGTCAACCTTTTCCTCTTTCAGACTTCATCGCCGCGCATTGTTTTCGACATCTGGTTCAACATTTCTCCCCTTTTAATCCTCTTTCCCACTTTTGGTTAAGCAGTTCACCCAACTTCTGGTTAACCATTTGCCCCTTTTTACTGAATTTTTCTGCTTTGGTTTAATCATTTCCCTGCTTTATGGTCAACCTTTTCCCCTTTAGGACTTTGACGCGGCACATTGCTTTCGCCTTCTGGTTAATCATTTCACCCCTTTTAATCCTTTTTCCCACTTTTGGTTAAACAGTTCACCCAGCTACTGGTTAACCATTTCCCCTTTGGCACTTAAGTCTCTGAGCATTCTTTTGGGATTCTGGTAAACCATTTGTCCCTTTTTAAAAAATGCTGCTGCTTTTGTTTAATGCTTGCCCTGCTTTGCGGTCGATCATTTCACCCCTTTTAATCCATTTTTGCCACTTTGGGTTAAACAGTTCACACAACTTCTGGTTCACCATTTCACATTTCGGAACTTTTATTCCCACCATTACTTTGGGCTTCTGGTTCATCATTTCACGCTGTTTTACAAATCTTTGCCGCTTCACTTTTAATCCACAAACCGTGGCTCGCTTTCGGGTGGGGGGGGGGTAGCGGGTTTGGGCCGGGCACTCGACATCCCGGTGTGCGACCGGGTTCGTTCTGGTACCGCTCGGTGCCCCTCGTCCTGCTCTTGCCGCGGAAGCAAACCAGACGACCGTCGGTCTCACGCCCGAGGGGAGAGGAGGCGGAAAGCGGTTTGCAGCCTTTCGCTGTACCTCCGGCGGGCAGCGCCGCACCTCCGAGTGCTCGGTACCGTTCGCTGCGCCTCGTCCGGCCGCACGCAGCGAGCCAAACCCGGAGGAAATCGGCCTGTGCCTTCTCGAGATATGGGCCTCCGGGTGGGACGGACAAACCGGGGCCCCGAGCTCGCTTTCGGCGGCCCGGCACTCGACTTCCCGGTGTCCGAACGTGATCCTTCCGGTACCCTTCGGTGCCCCTTGCCCGACTCCAGCTCCCGTGCTGAAGCGGAGTCGGTCGGCCTGACGGCCGCCGAGTTAGCCAGCGGAAAGCGGTGCGCAGCCTTTCGCTTGCAGCTCCGGCGGGCAGCGCCGCACCTCCGGCTGCTCAGTGCCGTCCGCTGCTCCCCTTCCGGCTGCACGCAGCGAACCATACCCGGAGGAAATCGGCCTCGGCCTTCCGGAGATATGGGCCTGCGAGTGGGACCAATAAATCGGTGCACATTTCCGGCTCGGTTTCCGGCCTCGGCACTATCAGTTCACGCCGTCCGACCGACGTCGTTCTGGCACGGTTCCGTTGCTCCTTGATCCGGTCCAGCCACGGTAATCAGCCGAAGATGGTGGGGGGGGGACACATTGCCCGCCGAGTTAGCCGGAGGAAATCGGCCTCGGACTTCCTCAGATATCAGCCTCCGGGTGGGACAGACAAACCGGGGACCCGAGCACGCTTTCGGCGGCCCGCTGGTCGACTTCCCGGTGTGCGACCGGGTTCGTTCCGGTACCGTTCGCTGCCCCTCGTCCTGCTCTAGCCGCGGAGACAAACCCGACGACCGTCGGTCTCACGCCCGCGGAGGGAGGTGGCGGAAAGTGGTTTGCAGCCTTTCGCTGTACCTCCGGCGGGCAGCGCCCGACCTCCGAGTGCTCGGTACCGTCCGCTGCGCCTGGTCCTGCCGCACACAACGAGCCATACCCGGTGGAAATCGGCCTGTGCCTTCCAGAGATATGGGCCTCCGGGTGGGACGGACAAACCGGGGCCCCGTGCTCGCTTTCGGCGGCCCGCTAGTCGACTTCCCGGTGTGCGACCGGGTTCCTTCCGGTACCGTTCGCTGCCCCTCGTCCTGCTCTAGCCGCGGAAACAAACCCGACGACCGTCGGTCTCACGCCCGCGGAGGGAGGCGGCGGAAAGTGGTTTGCAGCCTTTCGCTGTACCTCCGGCGGGCAGCGCCCGACCTCCGAGTGCTCGGTACCGTCCGCTGCGCCTGGTCCGGCCGCACGCAACGAGCCATACCCGGAGGAAATCGGCCTGTGCCTTCCGGAGATATGGGCCTCCGGGTGGGACGGACAAACCGGGACCCCGTGCTCGCTTTCGGCGGCCCGGCACTCGACTTCCCGGTGTGCGAACGTCATCCTTCCGGTACCCAACCGTGCCCCTTGCCCCACTCTAGCTCCGGTGCTAAAGCGGAGTCGGTCGGTCTCACGGACGCCGAGTTACCAGGCGGAAAGCGGTGCGCAGCCTTTCGCTGTCACTCCGGCGGGCTGCACCGCATCTCCGAGTGCTCGGTACCGTACGCTGCGCCGCCTCCTGCCGCACGCAACGAGCCAGACCCGGAGGAAATCGGCCTCGGCGTTCCGGAGTTATCCGCCTCCGAGTGGGCCTGACCAAGCGGGGTGAACTGGAAATCATTAACCAACGTACTTCCAGGTTTTCACCCGCAGAGGGCAGCACTCTCTTCTCCGTTTTAAACTGGGCCGACCCGGCTCCGTTTCGAGACCCGGCACTCGACTTCCCGGTGTGCGACCGGGTTCGTTCCGGTACCGTTCGCTGCCCCTCGTCCTGCTCTAGCCGCGGAACCAAACCCGACGACCGTCGGTCTCACGCCCGCGGAGGGAGGCGGCGGAAAGTGGTTTGCAGCCTTTCGCTGTACCTCCGGCGGGCAGCGCCCGACCTCCGAGTGCTCGGTACCGTCCGCTGCGCCTGGTCCTGCCGCACACAACGAGCCATACCCGGTGGAAATCGGCCTGTGCCTTCCAGAGATATGGGCCTCCGGGTGGGACGGACAAACCGGGGCCCCGTGCTCGCTTTCGGCGGCCCGCTAGTCGACTTCCCGGTGTGCGACCGGGTTCGTTCCGGTACCGTTCGCTGCCCCTCGTCCTGCTCTAGCCGGGGAAACAAACCCGACGACCGTCGGTCTCACGCCCGCGGAGGGAGGCGGCGGAAAGTGGTTTGCAGCCTTTCGCTGTACCTCCGGCGGGCAGCGCCCGACCTCCGAGTGCTCGGTACCATCCGCTGCGCCTGGTCCGGCCGCACACAACGAGCCATACCCGGTGGAAATCGGCCTGTGCCTTCCGGAGATATGGGCCTCCGGGTGGGACGGACAAACCGGGGCCCCGAGCGGTGGCACCCTGCTCGCTTTCGGCGGCCCGGCACTCGACTTCCCGGTGTGCGAACGTCATCGTTCCGGTACCCTTCGGTGCCCCTTGCCCCACTCTAGCTCCGGTGCTAAAGCGGAGTCGGTCGGTCTCACGGACGCCGAGTTAGCAGGCGGAAAGCGGTGCGCAGCCTTTCGCTGTCACTCCGGCGGGCAGCACCGCACCTCCGAGTGCTCGGTACCGTACGCTGCGCCGCCTCCTGCCGCACGCAACGAGCCATACCCGCAGGAAATCGGCCTCGGCGTTCCGGAGTTATCCGCCTCCGAGTGGGCCTGACCAAGCGGGGTGAACTGGAAATCATTAACCAACGTACTTCCAGGTTTTCACCCGCAGAGGGCAGCACTCTCTTCTCCGTTTTAAACTGGGCCGACCCGGCTCCGTTTCGAGACCCGGCACTCGACTTCCCGGTGTGCGACCGGGTTCGTTCCGGTACCGTTCGCTGCCCCTCGTCCTGCTCGAGCCGCGGAACCAAACCCGATGACCGTCGGTCTCACGCCCGCGGAGGGTGGCGGCGGAAAGTGGTTTGCAGCCTTTCGCTGTACCTCCGGCGGGCAGCGCCGGACCTCCGAGTGCTCGGTACCGTCCGCTGCGCCTGGTCCGGCCGCACACAACGAGCCATACCCGGAGGAAATCGGCCTGTGCCTTCCGGAGATATGGGCCTCCGGGTGGGACGGACAAACCGGGGCCCCGAGCGGTGGCACCCTACTCGCTTTCAGCGGCCCGGCACTCGACTTCCCGGTGTGCGAACGTGATCGTTCCGGTACCCAACGGTGCCCCTTGCCCCACTCTAGCTCCGGCGGTAAAGCGGAGTCGGTCGGTCTCACAGACGCCGAGTTACCAGGCGGAAAGCGGTGCGCAGCCTTTCGCTGTCACTCCGGCGGGCAGCGCCGCACCTCCGAGTGCTCGGTACCGTCCGCTGCGCCTGGTCCGGCCGCACACAACGAGCCATACCCGGTGGAAATCGGCCTTTGCCTTCCGGAGATATGGGCCTCCGGGTGGGACGGACAAACCGGGGCCCCGAGCTCGCTTTCAGCGGCCCGGCACTCGACTTCCCGGTGTGCGAACGTCATCCTTCCGGTACTCAACCGTGCCCCTTGCCCCACTCTAGCTCCGGCGGTAAAGCGAAGTCGGTCGGTCTCACGGACGCCGAGTTAGCAGGCGGAAAGCGGTGCGCAGCCTTTCGCTGTCACTCCGGCGGGCTGCACCGCATCTCCGAGTGCTCGGTACCGTACGCTGCGCCGCCTCCTGCCGCACGCAACGAGCCATACCCGGAGGAAATCGGCCTCGGCGTTCCGGAGTTATCCGCCTCCGAGTGGGCCTGACCAAGCGGGGTGAACTGGAAATCATTAACCAACGTACTTCCAGGTTTTCACCCGCAGAGGGCAGCACTCTATTCTCCGTTTTAAATTGGGCCGACCCGGCTCCGTTTCGAGACCCGGCACTCGACTTCCCGGTGTGCGAACGTGATCGTTCCGGTACCCAACCGTGCCCCTTGCCCCACTCTAGCTCCGGCGGTAAAGCGAAGTCGGTCGGTCTCACGGACGCCGAGTTAGCAGGCGGAAAGCGGTGCGCAGCCTTTCGCTGTCACTCCGGCGGGCAGCATCGCACCTCCCAGTGCTCGGTACCGTACGCTGCGCCGCCTCCTGCCGCACGCAACGAGCCATACCCGGAGGAAATCGGCCTCGGCCTTCCTGAGATATCAGCCTCCGAGTGGGCCCGACGAGTCGGTGGCACCCTGCTCGCTTTCAGCGGCCCGGCACTCGACTTCCCGGTGTGCGAACGTCATCCTTCCGGTACTCAACCGTGCCCCTTGCCCCACTCTAGCTCCGGCGGTAAAGCGGAGTCGGTCGGTCTCACGGACGCCGAGTTAGCAGGCGGAAAGCGGTGCGCAGCCTTTCGCTGTCACTCCGGCGGGCAGCATCGCACCTCCCAGTGCTCGGTACCGTCCGCTGCGCCTGGTCCGGCCGCACACAACGAGCCATACCCGGAGGAAATCGGCCTGTGCCTTCCGGAGATATGGGCCTCCGGGTGGGACGGACAAACCGGGGCCCCGAGCGGTGGCACCCTGCTCGCTTTCAGCGGCCCGTCACTCGACTTCCCGGTATGCGAACGTGATCGTTCCGGTACCCTTCGGTGCCCCTTGCCCCACTCTAGCTCCGGTGCTAAAGCGGAGTCGGTCGGTCTCACGGACGCCGAGTTACCAGGCGGAAAGCGGTGCGCAGCCTTTCGCTGTCACTCCGGCGGGCAGCACCGCATCTCCGAGTGCTCGGTACCGTACGCTGCGCCGCCTCCTGCCGCACGCAACGAGCCATACCCGGAGGAAATCGGCCTCGGCGTTCCGGAGTTATCCGCCTCCGAGTGGGCCTGACCAAGCGGGGTGAACTGGAAATCATTAACCAACGTACTTCCAGGTTTTCACCCGCAGAGGGCAGCACTCTATTCTCCGTTTTAAATTGGGCCGACCCGGCTCCGTTTCGAGACCCGGCACTCGACTTCCCGGTGTGCGAACGTGATCGTTCCGGTACCCAACCGTGCCCCTTGCCCCACTCTAGCTCCGGCGGTAAAGCGAAGTCGGTCGGTCTCACGGACGCCGAGTTAGCAGGCGGAAAGCGGTGCGCAGCCTTTCGCTGTCACTCCGGCGGGCAGCATCGCACCTCCCAGTGCTCGGTACCGTACGCTGCGCCTCCTCCTGCCGCACGCAACGAGCCATACCCGGAGGAAATCGGCCTCGGCCTTCCTGAGATATCAGCCTCCGAGTGGGCCCGAAGAGTCGGTGGCACCCTGCTCGCTTTCAGCGGCCCGGCACTCGACTTCCCCGTGTGCGAACGTCATCCTTCCGGTACTCAACCGTGCCCCTTGCCCCACTCTAGC
>NW_027138501.1:40000-45354 GCF_035084215.1 Heptranchias perlo
TGTGTTACGTGTCGCATTAGCTGAGCCGACGGGGACGGCCGATACGAAGTCATGTACACGCTTGGGGTAAAGCTACAATGGGCCTTTGCAGCCACCGTCGGGCTGGGCACATGGCCTCCCCCCACCATGACGAGGGAGGTTGGCGCCGGTTCCAACCTGGGCTTGCAAGCGGTAATGCATGACAGACAGCCAGCAACAAACAAAAGTCGAAAGGAGCCCACCTTTTGCCAGGCACAGACCGTTAAGGTCACGGACACGCTTGGGTGGTTAAGCTACAGTGACCCTTTCTAGCCGCCTTCGTCGTGTCTGCTGGGCACACATGGCCTTCCCCCCCCTGCCCGTGACAGGGGAGAGGTTGGTGTGCCAGGTCCGACTGGAGTTTGCAAACCATAGCGTTCAAGATACATGCACACACTCAGCCCTCCAGCTCTAAAAGGGTGACGTGTTTTGGTGCTCAGTTGCTAGAGAAATCTCGTGTTCAGCTACCAGAACGGGACTTGCTGTGCACATTCCCGCTCCACTCGAGACGGCAGACACCCGGGCTCTGGAGCTTGAATCGGACCTCTGTTAGACAACACAGGTGGACTTCTCGGCCTCACAAGAGAGCAATACGCCAGCGGGTGAACAGGAGAGTCGTGCCGACAAAACCCACTGACTTTTAAAACTGTCCGTCTGCCACTTGGGACAGAGAGAGGAACCTGACGAGCCTGAACACCAGCCTTGGCTGGACCGCTCGGGCCCTCCCATGTCGGACGCGAGTCGCCAAATCGATCGGAAGAGAGTACCGATTCCTCTCAAAAAGTCTGCGTGCCCGTTATTATAAAAGCAGCCCACCGGCCGCGGTGCCTTGCCCACAAACACACTTGGTGTCTGGGGTGATTCAGAGCCGCCGCGGCTCGAAAGTGTCAACCTGTTTTAAAAGTCATCGCTATGCCGGCACAGGTGACTTTCAAGTTAAAGAGTTCTCTTTATTGGCTTTCAAAAAAATCTGCAAAGTGTCACAGAGATTTTGAGAAACTCTTTTTTTTCTTTATATTATTATAATATAATATAATGTGTATATGTTTTCGAAAAGCATCCACCAGCAATCCATGGTGAGCCTCTCTCTGCTGGCAAGCTCCTCCTGCCTGAGCCCGACGCTGTCGAGGCTCAACACGATTTCAGACTGACAAAGAGTTCGAAAATTGCCGCCTGATGTAGCTTTAAATGCTGACAGGTGACTTCCGAGTGCTCTTGTAAAGGTCTCCGCTTTGAAATTGAGAGCCTTTTGCCAAGTGTCACTTTTTCAGGCACTCTTAAAGTGCACCTGGGCTGTCAGAGAAAGCTCTGAAAATCGTGTTCTCGAAAATCTCCGGGTACCCGACCAATCCCTAGGTGCCCGAATGACAAGTGTCAATTCGGCAGGACGGCCTCCCACCTCCGGCCGCAGATGCGTCACTAAATCCCCGCAACGGGGGCTTTCTCATTTCGGCATAGGGGCTTCCGCGGCCAACTCATTAACCTGTGCTCGGACTTTTTGTGCCACAAGTGCAAGGGACCGTTTGCCGGCAGCTACTCGCACCCCCCCGCCCAGGGGGGGAATCCTCTGACCGGAGATCCGAAACGCCGGCCGAATCCATCCCCGTCGGACTTCCGAAGGGGTTCCCTCGACCGACTGACTTCCGAACTCCTTTCTGGGCTTAAACGGGTGGAATTCGGACCCTCTCGCAAGGGAGCCGAAGCCCGCCAGCCCCGGGAGGCCTCGGGGCCGCCGTTTTCAAGCCCGACCAAAAAACCCGAAAAATGGGGAAAAATGGGAAAAATTCCCACTCCCAAAAGGCTTAAAAGTCGGTTGGGCGGCAGCCCGGGTCGGTCTCTGCAGACCTGGAGGCGCTGGACACAAGTCTGGTAAACAGGCTAAGTCTCGACATGCCACCTCTTACTATCCTGCAGGTACCCCGCCAATCCCCCCGGAACCGGCTGGCAATTGGCGAATCAGCGGGACGAATTTGAATTCGTGACCGACTTTCTGACACCGAATCGCCGCAAACGCGTTTCGATTTTTCGGCTTCGGTACCTCCCATCAGACTTTGACTGGCCATATCTCCGGACTCACGTGTCGCAGCCGGGACCTTCAGGCACCGTTCGACGCGTCTACCCCTGCCCCGTCGAATGGCGCCCCTCGCGGTGTGGTCCGATTTCCGCATTTTGGTCAGATTTGCCTCCAAAATTTTCAGATTGAGTTGACGAATGCCCCCTACGGGGTAACCTCTTGCCCTTTCGGACCTGGTCCCTGTGACTTAATTTCCGCCTTTTGCTCAATCGTTTCCCCATTTATAATTAATTTTAAAAATCTGGTTACTCAGTTCTGGTTTACCAGTTCCCTCTTCGGACTTAGTTTTTGGTTAATCATTTCCGGTTCACCAGTTCCCGTTTTGGACTTAGTCTCTGCGGGCCGTTTCTCATCTTTTGGTTCATCAGTTCCCCTCTTTTAATAATTTTTTGGCTGCTTTCGTTTGATCATTTCCCTGCCTTCTGGGTAACTTTTCCACCTTAGGACTTCATCGCCGCACATTGTTTTCGACTTCTGGTTGATCATTTCACCCCTTTTAATCATTTTTGTAACTTTTGGTTAACCATTTCACCCAGCTTCTGGTTAACCATTTCCCCTTTGGGACTTAGTCTGTGAGCATTCTTTTGGGATTCTGGTTAACCATTTGCCAATTTTTAAAAAATGTTGCCACTTTTGTTTAATGCTTTCTGGTCAACCTTTCCCTCTTTCAGACTTCACCGCGGCACATTGCTTCAGCCTCCTGGTTAATCATTTCACCCCTTTTAATCATTTTTGCAACTTTTGGTTAACCATTTCCCCCAGCTTCTGGTTAACCATTTCCCCTTTGGGACTTGGTCTCTGAGCATTCTTTTGGGATTCTGGTTAATCATTTGCCAATTTTTAAAAAATGTTGCCACTTTTGTTTAATGCTTTCTGGTCAACCTTTCCCTCTTTCAGACTTCACCGCGGCACATTGCTTCAGCCTCCTGGTTAATCATTTCACCCCTTTTAATCATTTTTGCAACTTTTGGTTAACCATTTCCCCCAGCTTCTGGTTAACCATTTCCCCTTTGGGACTTGGTCTCTGAGCATTCTTTTGGGATTCTGGTTAATCATTTGCCACTTTTTTAAAAATGTTGCCACTTTTGTTTAATGCTTTCTGGTCAACCTTTCCCTCTTTCAGACTTCACCGCGGCACATTGCTTCAGCCTCCTGGTTAATCATTTCACCCCTTTTAATCATTTTTGCAACTTTTGGTTAACCATTTCCCCCAGCTTCTGGTTAACCATTTCCCCTTTGGGACTTAGTCTCTGAGCATTCTTTTGGGATTCTGGTTAATCATTTGCCAATTTTTTAAAAATGTTGCCACTTTTGTTTAATGCTTTCTGGTCAACCTTTCCCTCTTTCAGACTTCACCGCGGCACATTGCTTTAGCCTCCTGGTTAATCATTTCACCCCTTTTAATCATTTTTGCAACTTTTGGTTAACCATTTCCCCCAGCTTCTGGTTAACCATTTCCCCTTTGGGACTTAGTCTCTGAGCATTCTTTTGGGATTCTGGTTAATCATTTGCCACTTTTTTAAAAATGTTGCCGCTTTTGTTTAATGCTTTCCCTGCTTTGTGGTCAACCTTTTCCCCTTTAGGACTTCACCGCGGCACATTGCTTCAGCCTCCTGGTTAATCATTTCACCCCTTTTAATCATTTTTGCAACTTTTGGTTAACCATTTCCCCCAGCTTCTGGTTAACCATTTCCCCTTTGGGACTTGGTCTCTGAGCATTCTTTTGGGATTCTGGTTAATCATTTGCCACTTTTTAAAAAATGTTGCCGCTTTTGTTTAATGCTTTCCCTGCTTTCTGGTCAACCTTTTCCCCTTTAGGACTTCACCGCAGCACATTGCTTTAGCCTCCTGGTTAATCATTTCACCCCTTTTAATCATTTTTGCAACTTTTGGTTAACCATTTCCCCCAGCTTCTGGTTAACCATTTCCCCTTTGGGACTTAGTCTCTGAGCATTCTTTTGGGATTCTGGTTAACCATTTGCCAATTTTTTTAAAATGTTGCCACTTTTGTTTAATGCTTTCTGGTCAACCTTTCCCTCTTTCAGACTTCACCGCCGCACATAATTTTCGACTTCTGGTTGATCATTTCACCCCTTTTAATCATTTTTGCAACTTTTGGTTAACCATTTCCCCCAGCTTCTGGTTAACCATTTCCCCTTTGGGACTTAGTCCCTGAGCATTCTTTTGGGATTCTGGTTAATCATTTGCCACTTTTTTAAAAATTTTGCCGCTTTTGTTTAATCGTTTCCCTGCTATGTGGTCAACCTTTTCCCCTTTCAGACTTCATCGCCGCGCATTGTTGTCGACTTCTGGTTAATCATTTTTCCCCTTTAAATCTTTTTTTGCCACTTTTGGTTAACCATTTCACCCAGCTTCTGGTTAACCATTTGCCCCATTTTACTGAATTTTTCCGCTTTGGTTTAATCATTTCCCTGCTTTCTTGTCAACCTTTTCCCCTTTTGGACTTCGCCGCCGCACTTTGCTTTTGCCTTCTGGTTAAACATTTCTCCCCTTTTAATCCTTTTTCCCACTTTTGGTTCACCAGTTCACCCAGCTTCTGGTTCACCATTTCCCCTTTGGGACTTAAGTCTCTGAGCATTCTTTTGGGATTCTGGTTAACCATTTGCCACTTTTTAAAAAATGTTGCTGCTTTTGTTTAATGCTTTCCCTGCTTTCTGGTCAACCTTTTCCTCTTTCCGACTTCATCGCCGCACCTTGTTTACGACATCCGGTTAAACATTTCTCCCCTTTCAATCCTTTTTGCCACTTTTGGTTAAGCAGTTCAACCAGCTTCTGGTTAACCATTTGCCCCTTCTTACTGAATTTTTCTGCTTTTGTTTAATCATTTCCCTGCTTTATGGTCAACCTTTTCCCCTTTAGGACTTCGCCGCCGCACTTTGCTTTCGCCTTCTGGTTAATCATTTCACAACATTTTAATCCTTTTTCCCACTTTTGGTTAAACAGTTCACCCAGCTTCTGGTTAACCATTTGCCCCTTTGGGACTTAAGTCTCTGAGCATTATTTTGGGATTCTGGTTAACCATTTGCCACTTTTTAAAAAATGTTGCCGCTTTTGTTTAATCGTTTCCCTGCTTTCTGGTCAACCTTTTCTCCTTTAGGACTTCGCCGCCGCACTTTGCTTTCGCCTTCTGGTTAATCATTTCACCCCTTTTAATCCTTTTTCCCACTTTTGGTTAAACAGTTCACCCAGCTTCTGGTTAACCATTTGCCCCTTTGGGACTTAAGTCTCTGAGCATTCTTTT
>NW_027138502.1:5000-17500 GCF_035084215.1 Heptranchias perlo
TCTAACCCTGCACCTGCCCTGGGAGCGTTTTACACTGAGACACACACACACACACACGGGCCATACAGTCCCAGACGGGAGTGACTCGTTCCCTTTTCCCCTCTGTGTACTGTAATTTGCCGAGCCACTCTGTGCAGAGCCGAGAGTGAGCAGCCTTCAGAGTCGGGCCTGTGTTTCCGTCGGCCCTAACTCGAGGCCTGACCTACATGTACCGGTGCTGAGACACAGAATGATTGTCCGACTCAGCCTTTCCAAGAGGGCCGAGAGATGCAATGACTCGATGGAATATCTTAACAGGGCCAACAAACAAGATCAGCAGTTCACCGCAGCAAGTCTCTCCGTTCCACTCTGAACTACTTTCGTGCCGCCCGAGGCCAGTTATTTCGAGATTGTGCTCGGGTCAGTCACGCACGGGTTAGATACGGAGTAAAGCTCCCTCTACACCGTCCCGTCAAAACACTCCCAGGGCAGGTACAGGGTTAGATACAGAGTAAAGCTCCCTCTACACTGTCCCATCAAACACTCCCAGGGCAGGTACAGGGTTAGATACAGAGTAAAGCTCCCTCTGCACTGTCCCATCAAACACTCCCAGGGCAGGTACAGGGTTAGATACAGAGTAAAGCTCCCTCGACACTGTCCCGTCAACACTCCCAGGGCAGGTACAGGGTTAGATACAGAGTAAAGCTCCCTCGACACTGTCCCGTCAAACACTCCCAGGGCAGGTACAGGGTTAGATACAGAGTAAAGCTCCCTCTACACTGTCCCGTCAAACACTCCCAGGGCAGGTACAGGGTTAGATACAGAGTAAAGCTCCCTCTACACTGTCCCATCAAACACTCCCAGGGCAGGTACAGGGTTAGATACAGAGTAAAGCTCCCTCTGCACTGTCCCATCAAACACTCCCAGGGCAGGTACAGGGTTAGATACAGAGTAAAGCTCCCTCGACACTGTCCCGTCAAACACTCCCAGGGCAGGTACAGGGTTAGATACAGAGTAAAGCTCCCTCGACACTGTCCCGTCAAACACTCCCAGGGCAGGTACAGGGTTAGATACAGAGTAAAGCTCCCTCTACACTGTCCCGTCAAACACTCCCAGGGCAGGTACAGGGTTAGATACAGAGTAAAGCTCCCTCTACACTGTCCCGTCAAACACTCCCAGGGCAGGTACAGGGTTAGATACAGAGTAAAGCTCCCTCTGCACCGTCCCGTCAAACACTCCCAGGGCAGGTACAGGGTTAGATACAGAGTAAAGCTCCCTCTACACCGTCCCGTCAAACACTCCCAGGGCAGGTACAGGGTTAGATACAGAGTAAAGCTCCCTCTACACTGTCCCGTCAAACACCCCCAGGGGCAGGTACAGGGTTAGATACAGAGTAAAGCTCCCTCTACACTGTCCCGTCAAACACTCCCAGGGCAGGTACAGGGTTAGATACAGAGTAAAGCTCCCTCTACACTGTCCCATCAAACACTCCCAGGGCAGGTACAGGGTTAGATAGAGAGTAAAGCTCCCTCTACACCGTCCCATCAAACACTCCCAGGGCAGGTACAGGGTTAGATACAGAGTAAAGCTCCCTCTACACTGTCCCGTCAAACACTCCCAGGGCAGGTACAGGGTTAGATACAGAGTAAAGCTCCCTCTACACTGTCCCATCAAACACTCCCAGGGCCGGTACAGGGTTAGATACAGAGTAAAGCTCCCTCTACACTGTCCCGTCAAACACTCCCAGGGCAGGTACAGGGTTAGATACAGAGTAAAGCTCCCTCTACACTGTCCCGTCAAACACTCCCAGGGCAGGTACAGGGTTAGATAGAGAGTAAAGCTCCCTCTACACTGTCCCGTCAAACACTCCCAGGAATAAAACTTCGAATTGACAAAACCCAAGCAGGCCATTTGGCCCATCCAGATCCTGTACCCTTCACACGAGCAAATGGTCCCGAACGCATTGTCCCCAAACTATCCCCATGACTTGTCCCACTCTGCCCTCTTCCTGACATGCCTTCAGGCGGATTGAAATCAGGCCTTCGACCTGACTCTACCCTTTCAGGCGTGCCCGTGCGACTCGGAGGGGAACGTGCGGGTTGGGTGTTGTCCCCACGTGCCCGCTGCCCTCGTCCTTCCAGTTGGCGGAGGTCGCGGGGTTTGGGAGTCGCTGCAGGGCGTCCTGGCCGGCCACCCACCTTTGTCCGTCCGCTCGTCCAACTCTCCTCCTGCCGCCAATCCCCCCCTCGCGTCCCCCCGGTATGCTAACTCACACCAAGCCCCGTTCACATGGAACCATAGAAAATTTACGGGCGCAGAAGGAGGCCTTTCGTCCCATCGAGTCCGTGCTGGCCGAAAGCGAGCCACTCTGCCTAATCCCACTTTCCAGCACTGGGTCCGTAGCCCTGTGGGTCCAGGCTCTTCAGGTGGACATCCAGGTACATTTTTCAATGAGTTGAGGGTCTCTGCCTCTCCCACCCTCTCGGGCAGCGAGTTCCAGACCCTCGGAGGGGAAAGAA
This sequence comes from Heptranchias perlo, assembly GCF_035084215.1. NCBI lineage: Eukaryota > Metazoa > Chordata > Chondrichthyes > Hexanchiformes > Hexanchidae > Heptranchias > Heptranchias perlo. The sequence goes on from NW_027138502.1 coordinate 7,499, forward strand.
TCTCTCCTCAGCTCCCCTCTGATCTTTCTTACTTTGAATCTATGCCCCCTGGTTATTGACCTCTTCGCTCAGGGAAATAGGTGCTCCCTGTCCACTCTATCGAGGCCCCTCGTAATTTTACACACCTCAATTAAATCTCCCCTCGGCCTCCTCGGTCCCAAAGAGAACAACCCCAGCCCGTCCAATCTTTCCTCGTTGCTAAAATTCTCCAGCCCCTGGCAACATCCTCGTAAATCTCCTCTGCACCCTCTCCGGTGCGATCACATCCTTCCTGTAATGTGGTGACCAGACCTGGACTCAGCACTCGAGCCGTGGCCCAAATAGTGTTTTGTGCAGTTCTAGCACGACCTCCCTGCTCTTATATTCGATGCCTCGGCTAATAAAGGAAGGTATCCCAGATGCCTTCTCAAGCACCTTGTCTACCTGTCCTGCTACCTTCAGGGATCTGTGGACTTGCACTCCAAGGTCCCTCACTTCCTCCACACCTCTCAGTATCCTCCCATTTATTGTGTATTCCCTTGCCTTGTTTGCTCTCCCCAAACGCATTACCTCACACTTCTCCGGATTGAACTCCATTTGCCACTTTCCTGCCCGCCTGACCAGCCCGTTGATATCTCCCTGCAGTCTACAGCTTTCCTCCTCACTATCAACCACACGGACAATTTTTGCATCATCTGCAAACTTCTTAATCGTGCCCCCTACGTTTAAGTCCAAATCGTTAATATATACCTCAAAAAGCAAGGGACCCGGTACCGAGCCCTGAGAGACCCCACTGGAAACAGCCTCCCAGTCACAAAAACACCCGTCGACCGTTACCCTTTGCTTCCTGCCGCTGAGCCAACTTTGGATCCAACGAGCCACATTCCCTTGGATCCCATGGGCCTTTTCTGTTTTTGACCAGTCTGCCATGTGGGACCTTGTCAAAAGCCTCGCTAAAATCCATGTAGATGACATCAACCGCGCTACCCTCATCGAGCCTCCTTGTTATCGCCTCAAAAAATTCAATCAAGTTAGTCAGACACGGCCTCCCCTCAACGAATCCGTGCTGACTGTCCTTGATTAGTCCTTGCCTTTCTGAGTGATGGTTTATCCTGTCCCTCAGAATTGATTCCAATGATTTGCCCACCACCGAGGTTAGGCTGACTGGCCTGTAATTACTCGGTCTATCCCTCTCTCCCTTTTTAAACAACGGTACAAGGTTAGCAGCCCTCCAATCCTCCGGCACCACGCCCTGTATCCAGTGAGGTTTGGAAAATGACGGTCAGAGCCTCCGCTATTTCCTCCCTGGCTTCTTTTAACAGCCTGGGATACATTTCATCCGGGCCTGGGGATTTATCTACTTTCAAAGATGCTAATCCCCTTAATACTTTCTCTCTCACTATGTTTATTCCATCCAATATTTCACACTCCTCCTCCTTATCTACAATCCCTGCATCGTCCCCCTCTTTTGTGAAGACAGACACAAAGTTAAGGACCAAACCTACATCTTCTGCCTCCGAACATAGTCTCCAATCGGCCCTACTCTTTCCTCAGTTATCCCCTTGCTCTTAATGTGTTTATAAAACATCTATGGGTTTTCCTTGATTTCATCGACTGATATCTTTTCATGCCCTCTCTTTGCTTTCTTAATTTCCCTTTTAGATTCACCCCTGCACTTTCTGTACTCCTCGAAGCTTTCCGTAGTATTGAGTTCCTGGAGTCTATCGAAGGCTTTCTATCTCTGCCTTATCTCACCCTGGATGCTTCTTGACGTCCAGGGGGGCTCGAGATTGGGCAGACCCTTCCGTTATCTTTGTGGGGGACATGTTTACCCGGAACCCCTTGAATCTCCCCCTTCGAGTGCCTCCCGCCGCTCTGACACCTTCGATTCGCTGTTTCCAGTTTGCTTCTGCTCGATTGGCCTCTCCTCAACCGAAAAGGTCAACTCCTGCTCTGCCTCTGTCCTTTTCCATAACTATGCTAAAACTAACTGTATTATGATCACCGAAACGCTCTCCCACTGATGCTCCTTCCCCCTGCCTCTCTCCGTTTTTTTTATTATTATTCGTTCGTGGGATGCGGGCGTCGCTGGGCGAGGCCGGCATTTATTGCCCGTCCCTAATCGCCCCTTGAGAAGGTGGTGGTGAGCCGCCATCTTGAACCGCTGCAGTCCGTATGGTGAAGGTTCTCCCACAGTGCCGTTGGGAAGGGAGTTCCAGGATTTTGTCCCTGCGACGATGAAGGAACGGCCGATACATTCCCAAGTCGGGATGGTGTGTGACTCGGAGGGGAACGTGCGGGTGGGGGTTGTCCCCATGTGCCTGCTGCCCTGGTCCTTCTAGGTGGGAGAGGTCGCGGGTTTGGGAGGTGCTGTCGAAGAAGCCTTGGCGAGTTGCTGCAGTGCATCCTGTGGATGGTCCACACTGCGGCCGCGGTGCGCCGGTGGTGAAGGGAGTGAATGTTTAGGGTGCCGATCGAGCGGGGCTGCTTTGTCCTGGATGGTGTCGAGCTTCTCGAGTGTTGTTGGAGCTGCACTCATCCAGGCAAGTGGAGAGTGTTCCATCGCACTCCTGACTCGTGCCTTGTAGATGGTGGAAAGGCTTTGGGGAGTCAGGAGGTGAGTCACTCACCGCAGAATACCCAGCCTCTGACCTGCTCTTGTAGCCACAGTATTTATATGGCTGGTCCAGTTAAGTTTCTGGTCAATGGCGACCCCCAGGATGTTGATGGTGGGGGATTCGGCGATGGTAATGCCGTTGAATGTCAAAGGGAGGTGGTTAGACTCTCTCTTGTTGGAGATGGTCATTGCCTGGCACTTATCTGGCGTGAATGTTACTTGCCACTTATCAGCCCAAGCCTGGATGTTGTCCAGGTCTTGCTGCATGCGGGCTCCGACTGCTTCATTATCTGAGGGGTTGCGAATGGAACTGAACGCTGTGCAATCATCAGCGAACATCCCCATTTCTGACCTTGTGATGGAGGGAAGGTCATTGATGAAGCAGCTGAAGATGGTTGGGCCGAGGACACTGCCCTGAGGAACTCCTGCAGCAATGTCCTGGGGCTGAGATGATTGGCCTCCAACAACCACTACCATCTTCCTTTGTGCTCGGTATGACTCCAGCCACTGGAGAGTTTTCCCCCTGATTCCCATTGACTTCAATTTTACTAGGGCTCCTTGGTGCCACACTCGGTCGAATGCTGCCTTGATGCCCTAGAACTAACCCAAAATTGTCTGCCCCTCTCCTCGTTGGGCTTGCTGTCTACTGGCTAAAAAAAATTCTCCTATTTTCATCCCTCCAAGGCCCTCACCCTCGCCCCCTCCCTATGCCCCCCCTAGGACTTCTCCGAGATCTCCGGGGCTCCCTGCGATTCGGGCCTCATTGAGTCCCCCCATCCTTAAAAACCTCCCTCTTTGAGTGAACTGTACGTTAAAGGCTCTGCGCCAATGGGGGGGTCGAAGCTCCCAGGCCCCATGAGGGACAGAACTTTGCAAGCGAGCTCTGCGCCTCGAGCGACCCGCTGTTGATGTTACAACTCGAGAGTCGAACATCAAGTTTTCCGTCACAGCTGAGGCTCATGAAACTGCTCGGTTTGACATCGCTCGCTGACGGGAGACAGGCACTGACGTTAACGCAGTGCAGATAACAGCCACAAGAAGTCTGAACCTCGATGACACACCCAGGCTCCAGCAAGCACCCTGCAAGAAGTTACGTAAAAAGAAGTTCTGTGAACTTGTATAGAACCTTGGTTAGACCACACTCGGAAGCACTGTGCGCAGTTCTGGTCTCCGTATACCTGGGTTAGACCACACTCGGAGCACTGGGCACAGTTCTGGTCTCCGTATACCTGGGTTAGACCACACTTGGAGCACTGTGCACAGTTCTGGTCTCCATATACCTTGGTTAGACCACACTCAGAGCACTGGGCACAGTTCTGGTCTCCGTATACCTGGGTTTAGACCACACTTGGAGCACTGTGCACAGTTCTGGTCTCCATATACCTGGGTTATGACCACACTTGGAGTACTGTGCACATTTCTGGTCTCACATATACCTTGGTTAGACCACACTTGGAGCACTGTGCACAGTTCTGGTCTCCATATACCTGGGTTAGACCACACTCGGAGCACTGTGCACAGTTCTGGTCTCCATATTATAGAAAGGATATAGAGGCATTGGAGAAGGTGCAAAAAGATTTACTAGGATGATACCAGAACTGAGAGGTTTATAACTATCAGGAAAGACTGAACAGACTGGGGCTCTTTTCTCTTGAAGAGAGAAGACTGAGGGGTGACCTGATGGAGGTCTTTAAGATTATGAAAGGTTTTCGATAGGGTTAGACGTAGAGAAGATGTCTCCACTTGTGGGGGAGACCAGAACTAGGGGGGGGGCCCATAAATATAAGAGAGTCACTAATAAATCAATCGGGGAATTCAGGAGAAACTTCTTTCCCCAGAGAGCGGTGGGAATGTTGAACTCGCTCCCACAAGGAGTAGCCGAAGGGAATAGCGGAGATGGATTAAGGGGAGAAGCTGATAGACACATGAGGGAGAAAGGAATGGGAGGAGAGGGGAGATGGAGGAGGGGAGGGAGGAGGCTCGTGTGGAGCAGAAACACCAGCACTGGAGCATGATGGGCCGAACGGCCTGTTTCTGTGCTGGTAACTCTCTGTAACTCATCAAGATATCAGAGGTTTCCTTCTCTAAAGGGACATTCATGAACCAATTGGATTTTTAATGAAAATTTGACAGCTTTACTGTCGTTATCTCTGATACCAGCTTTTATATTTTTAATTCTCAAACTGCCTGGAAAGATTTGAACTCACGTTCTCTCCGGATTATTAGTCTGGAAAGAGCACTGCAATATCACCATATCCAATTGGAGATGGAGGGATCGGAGAGATGGAGGGATCGGAGAGATGGAGGGATCGGGGGCGAGAGAGAGAGAGATTGGAGAGAGAGTGATTGGAGAGAGAGATTGGAGAGATTGGAGAGAGAGGGAGGGAGTGATTGGAGAGAGAGAGAGATTGGAGAGAGAGAGAGATTGGAGAGAGAGAGAGAGAGTGATTGGAGAGAGAGAGAGAGAGTGATTGGAGAGAGAGAGAGATTGGAGAGAGAGAGGGAGAGAGATTGGAGAGAGAGAGAGATTGGAGAGATTAGAGAGAGAGATTGGAGAGAGGGAGAGATTGGAGAGAGAGAGAGATTGGAGAGAGAGATTGGAGAGAGAGAGAGGGAAGTGATTGGAGAGAGAGAGATTGAGAGATTGGAGAGAGAGAGATTGGAGAGAGAGAGATTGGAGAGAGGGAGAGATTGGAGAGAGAGAGAGATTGGAGAGAGAGATTGGAGAGAGAGATTGGAGAGATTGGAGAGAGAGAGATTGGAGAGATTGGAGAGAGAGATTGGAGAGAGAGAGAGATTGGAGAGAGAGAGAGATTGGAGAGAGAGATTGGAGAGAGAGAGAGGGAGAGATTGGAGAGAGAGAGAGATTGGAGAGAGAGAGAGATTGGAGAGAGAGATTGGAGAGAGAGGGAGGAGTGATTGGAGAGAGAAAGAGAGATTGGAGAGAGAGAGAGATTGGACGAGAGTGATTGGAGAGAGAGAGAGGAGTGATTGGAAAGAGAAAGAGAGAGATTGGAGAGAGAGAGAGATTGGAGAGAGAGGGAGAGATTGGAGAGAGAGAGAGATTAGAGAGAGAGATTGGAGAGAGAGGGAGAGAGATTGGAGAGATTGGAGATGAGAGAGAGATTGGAGAGATTGGAGAGAGAGATTGGAGAGAGAGAGAGATTGGAGAGAGAGAGAGATTGGAGAGAGAGAGAGATTGGAGAGAGAGGGAGAGATTGGAGAGAGAGAGAGATTAGAGAGAGAGATTGGAGAAGAGAGGGAGAGAGATTGGAGAGATTGGAGAGAGAGAGATTGGAGAGATTGGAGAGAGAGATTGGAGAGAAGAGATGAGATTGGAGAGAGAGAGAGATTGGAGAGAGAGATTGGATGAGAGAGAGAGGGAGAGATTGGAGAGAGAGAGAGAGATTGGACAGAGAGAGAGATTGGAGAGCGAGATTGGAGAGAGAGAGTGAGGGAGAGATTGGAGAGAGAGAGTGAGAGAGATTGGAGAGAGAGAGAGGGAGAGATTGGAGAGAGAGAGAGAGGGAGAGATTGGAGAGAGGGAGAGATTGGAGAGAGAGAGAGATTGGAGAGAGATGGAGAGAGAGAGAGAGATTGGCGAGAGAGAGAGATTGGAGAGAGAGAGATGGAGATGAGAGAGAGAGAGAGATTGGAGAGGGAGGGAGAGATTGGAGAGGGAGAGAGATTGGGGAGAGAGAGAGAGATTGAAGAGAAGAAAGAGGAGAGATTGGAGAGAGAGAGAGGGAGAGATTCTGTTGAGAGAGATTCAAGAGAGGAGAGATGGAGAGAGATTGGAGAGAGAGATTGGAGAGAGATTGCAAGAGAGAGAGATAGAGAGGAGAGTTGGAGAGAGAGATCTGGAGAGAGAGATTGGAGAGAGAGAGATTGGAGAGGAGAGATTGATAGCTAGAGAGGGAGAGATCTGAGAGAGAGATTGGAGAGAGAGGAGATTGGAGAGAGAGATTGGAGAGAGAGATTGGAGAGATGGAGAGAGAGAAGAGATTGAGAGAGAGAGATTGAGATGGAGAGAGGGAGAGAGATTGGAGAGAGGGAGAGAGATGGGAGAGACGAGAGTATGGAGAGAGAGAGATATTGGAGAGAGAGAGCGAGATTGGACGTGAGGGAGAGAGAGATTGGAGAGAGAGGGAGAGATTGGAGAGAGAGAGATTGGAGAGAGAGAGAGATGGAGAGAGGGAGAGAGAGAGATTGGAGAGAGGAGAGAGCGATAGGAGAGAGAGGAGATTCGAGAGATGGGGAGAATGGAAGAGAGAGATTGGAGAGAGATTGGAGAGAGAGATTGGAGAGAGAGAGAGATTGGAGAGGGAGAGATTGGAGAGAGAGATTGGAGAGAGAGAGAGATTGGAGAGAGGGAGAGATTGGAGGGAGAGAGATTGGAGAGAGAGAGAGAGATTGGAGAGAGGGAGAGAGATTGAAGAGAGAGAGAGTATGGAGAGAGAGAGAGATTGGAGAGAGAGAGAGATATTGGAGAGAGAGAGAGCGAGAATTGGAGAGAGGGAGAGAGAGATTGGAGAGAAGAGGGAGAGATTGGAGAGAGAGAGATTGGGAGAGAGAGAGAGATTGGAGAGAGAGAGATTGGAGAGAGAGGTTGGAGAGAGGGAGAGAGAGAGAGAGAGAGAGAGATTGGAGAGAGGGAGAGAGAGATTGGAGAGAGGGAGAGAGAGATTGGATGGAGAGAGGGAGAGAGGAGAGAGAGATAGAGAGGAGAGAGAGATTGGAGAGAGAGGGAGAGATTGGACGAGAGGGAGAGAGAGATTGGAGAGATGGGAGAGAGGGAGAGCGCGAATACGACAGGTCCCTGTGCATGGTGTTGAGTGTTCGGCTCATGTTGCTCAGTTGACAGAGTTGGGCTGGGCCTTCGGACGGAACGTTCTGTGAGAGTCGAAGCGGTCGAGTGATATTAAAAGCGTCTCGCGGTTCCAGCTCGCACGCTGGCCGTGGACTTCGGGCCGAACTGAAGTTGCTGAGATGCCCTATTTCTGAATCTGCCTCTCTCGCCTAATCTCGGTCGCGATCTTCAGCAACTCGACCTTTGGCTTTCTCGCGCCTCCCACGATCGATTGGTGACCTTCAGATCGCAGACGGTGCACATTGTTCGAGGGGGCCAAACGGAGGCAGCTTTCGGAGCAGGAAAGTGCCCAGGCCGTGTCTCCGGCCTGAGCTCGAGATAGGGCCCGATCCCAGCCGCTGTGGGACTGAGCCCCGAACTGAGCAGGGCTCCCTGACGGAGAGAGAGAGACTCCCTCTTTAAAAGGGGTCCCTGACGGAGAGAGAGAGAGAGACTCCCTCTTTAAAAGGGGTCCCTGACGGAGAGAGAGACTCCCTCTTTAAAAGGGTCCCTGACGGAGAGAGAGAGAGACTCCCTCTTTAAAAGGGTCTCTGACGGAGAGACTCCCTCTTTAAAAGGGGTCCCTGACAGAGAGACTCCCTCTTTAAAAGGGGTCCCTGACGGAGAGAGAGAGACTCCCTCTTTAAAAGGGGTCCCTGATGGATAGACTCCCTCTTTAAAAGGGGTCTCTGATGGAGAGACTCGCTCTTTAAAAGGGGTCTCTGACTGAGAGAGACTCCCTCTTTAAAAGGGGTCTCTGACGGAGAGAGAGAGACTCCCTCTTTAAAAGGGGTCTCTGACTGAGAGACTCCCTCTTTAAAAGGGGTCCCTGACGGAGAGAGACTCCCTCTTTAAAAGGGGTCCCTGACGGAGAGAGAGAGACTCCCTCTTTAAAAGGGGTCCCTGACGGAGAGAGAGAGACTCCCTCTTTAAAAGGGGTCCCTGATGGAGAGACTCCCTCTTTAAAAGGGGTCTCTGACAGAGAGACTCCCTCTTTAAAAGGGGTCTCTGATGGAGAGACTCCCCCTTTAAAAAGGGGTCTCTGACGGAGAGAGAGAGACTCCCTCTTTAAAAGGGGTCTCTGACTGAGAGAGACTCCCTCTTTAAAAGGGGTCCCTGACAGAGAGGGAGAGACTCCCTCTTTAAAAGGGGTCCTGACAGAGAGGGAGAGACTCCCTCTTAAAAGGGGTCCCTGACAGAGAGGAGAGACTCCCTCTTTAAAAGGGGTCCCTGACGGAGAGGGAGAGACTCCCTCTTTAAAAGGGGTCCCTGACGGAGAGGGAGAGACTCCCTCTTTAAAAGGGGTCCCTGACAGAGAGGGAGAGACTCCCTCTTTAAAAGGGGTCCCTGACAGAGAGGAGAGAGGACTCCTCTTTAAAAGGGGTCTCTGACGGAGAGACTCCCTCTTTAAAAGGGGTCCCTGACGGAGAGAGACTCCCTCTTTAAAAGGGGTCCACCTGACGGAGAGAGACAGAGAGACTCCTCTTTAAAAGGGGTCCCTGACGGAGGGAGAGAGACTCCCTCTTTAAAAGGGGTCCCTGACGGAGAGAGACAGAGAGACTCCCTCATTGACACCGGACCTGCGTTCCATGAGGCTCCTTCCACCCGAGGAGATGGCATCTCACCACCTCCCGGACTAAACCCTCCCATCGCTGGAGAGGCAAACCCCCTTTCCTTCCAGCCCCTTTCTCCCGGGCGTCCCCTTGCGACTCGGGCGAGGATTGTTTGCAGAGGTTGCAGAAGCCGAGGCTTGGTCTCAGCTCGGCTAACTTTCCGTCTCCCATCCCCCTCCAAAGAGAGAGAGAGAGAGAACGTCTTGTTTTTCAGTTGTTGTTCGCAATCGATGGTAAATCTTTCCACTGTGAAACGGCTCGTCCTTCTCACCAGAGAGAGGAGATCTCGCTTGTTACTGTAAGTTACGTAGGTAAGGCAGGGCCGCTGACTCTTGCCTCTCCCCGCCTCCCACACAGACACCCCAACCTCCCCCTCTCTCCTTCCACCCGAGAAAAAAAAAACAAGCCAGCTTCTCACACGACACGCGAATTCTCCACCGAGAACAGCATGAGCACATCATGTTGATGCCTCCAGTTCTCAGGAGGTTTGTGGTTCCAGCGATGGGCTGGTTAGGTCATGGAAGAGACGCTGAAAAAATATTTTTTAGTGGTTTATTGTCTCTCTCTCTTTCTCTTCGGAACGGGAAGAGGTGCCCAGATGTCTAAGATACAAAGCTCCCTCGACACCGTCCCGTCAAACACTCCCAGGGGCAGGTACGGGTTAGATACAGAGTGAGTAAAGCTCCCTCTACACTGTCCCATCAAACACTCCCAGGGCAGGTACAGGGTTAGATACAGAGTAAAGCTCCCTCTACACCGTCCCATCAAACACTCCCAGGGGCAGGTACAGGGTTAGATCAGAGTAAAGCTCCCTCAGCACTGTCCCATCAAACACTCCCAGGGCAGGTACAGGGTTAGATACAGAGTAAAGCTCCCTCGACACCGTCTCGTCAAACACTCCCAGGGGCAGGTACAGGTTAGATACAGAGTAAAGCTCCCTCAGC
>NW_027138502.1:22500-45280 GCF_035084215.1 Heptranchias perlo
CATCTACCCTGTCGAGCCCCCCCTCAGAATCTTAGATGTTTCAATGAGATCACCTCTCATTCTTCTAAACTCCAGAGAGTCTCGGCCCGTTCTACTCAACCTCTCCTCATGGGACAACCCTCTCATCCCCAGGAATCAATCTGGTGAACCTTCGTTGCACCGCCTCGAAGGCAAGTATCTCCTTCCTTAGATAAGGAGACCAAAACTGTACACAGTACACCAGGTGAGGGTCTCTCCAAAGCCCCTGTACAATTGTAGCAAGACTTCCTTACTCTTGTACACCAACCCCTTCTCCGACCTTATGAGACCGCCCTGTACCCTCTCTCTTGGCCGCCTTGGTCCTTCAATGACGAGTTGCTCTCCCCCCAATCCATGTACGATCTTGGCTCACAATCCTGCTCCACTTCCCGCCCTCTCTCTCACACCTTTATTTTGCACCTTTCTCACTCACTATGTTATGTCCCTCTCCTTCGGTGTCTCTGGACTTTTCTGTCTCTCTTTTTGTCGATTATTCTTTCTGTACATCTCCGTCTTCCGTCTCTCCGTCCCCCAATCTCTCCTTCTGTTTCTCCCTCTATCTCTCTCATTCTGTCCCTCTCCCGACTGTCTCCCTGTCCCTCACTCTGTCCCTCCCTGACTCTTCGCCCCCTCTCTCTCCCCACGCCCTCTCTCCACGTCCTGCTTCCTATCTCTGTATCACCCTCCCTCTGAGTCCCTCGACCTCCCTTTGTCCCGCGCCCTCTCTCTGTCCCGTTGTCCCTCTCCCTCTCTCCCATTGTCCCTCTCCCTCCCCCCGTTGGCCCTCGCTCCCTCTCTCTCTCCTGTCGTCCCTCACCCCTCTCTCTCCCGATGTCCCTCGCCCTCTATCTCTCCCCTATTGCCCCTCTCCCTCTCTCCCCATCATTCCTCCCTCTCTATCTCTCTCCCCCATTGACCCCCCTCTCTCTCTCTCCCCCGGTGTCCCTCTCCACCATCATTCCTCCCTCTGTCTGCCCCATTGTCCCTCACCCTCTGTCTGCGTCCCTCTCCCTCTCTCCCCCATCCCTCACCCCCTCTCTCTCCCCATCGTTCCTCCCTCTCTCCCTTCGTCCCTCTCCCCCCATCGTCCTTCTCCCTCTCTCCCAATCGTTCCTCCCTCTCTCTCTCTCTCGTTGTCCCTCTCCCTCTCTCCCCCACTGTCCCTCTCCATCGTTCCTCTCTCTCCCATCGTCCCTCACCCCCTCTCTCTCCCCATCGTCCCTCACCCCCTCTCTCTCCCATCGTCCCTCACCCCCCCTCTCTCCCCATCATTCCTCACTCCCTCTGTTGTCCCTCGCCCTGTCTGTGTCCACGTCCCTCTCCCTCTCTCCCCATCCCTCTCTCCCCCCTCTCTCATCATTCCTCCCTCTCTCTCTCTCCCGTCGCCCCCCTCTCTCCCGCATCGTTCCTCCCTCTGTCTCCCCGTCGTCCCTCGCCCCGTCTGTGTGTCCGCGCCCCTCCGCCTCTCTCCCTCCCCCCTCTCCGTCATCCCTCGACCTCTCTCCGCACTTTGCGACACCGTCCAGGACAAAGCAGCCCCGCTTGATCGGCACCCTAAACATTCACTCCCTTCACCACCGGCGCACCGCGGCCGCAGTGTGGACCATCCACAGGATGCACTGCAGGCAACTCGCCAAGGCTTCTTCGACAGCGCCTCCCAAACCCGCGACCGCGATCCGTCCGAGCCCGAGCCCGTGTCCTTTCCCCGGTCTACACCTGACGCCATTCCCCGAGGTTTGTGCACTTGAGACAGCTTTGCTGGTGTGAGGCAAACCGATTACCGGATGTCGTCTGAAGGAGCAGCACCTTCCTGGTGCTGTCTCAGCCGCAGTACCTCGAGAGCGTGCTCAAGAAACTTGGCAAACTATCTCAGCACTGCTCCCCAGTGTCCAGTGAGAGAATCTACACCGCCCTTGTTCTGTGGGCACTTAACACTGTGACCGCCAACTTCTGAAAGCAGGTTACCTGCAGGATCTGCGTTCTTTTGCTGTCTGCAAGAGCATTTGATGGATACAGAACCAAGACAGGCAGATACCCGGGCAGGGAGGCAGGCAGATACCCGGGAATTCAACTGCATTACCATCGCCGAATCCCCCACCATCAACGTCCTGGGGGTCACCATTGACCAGAAACTTAACTGGACCGGCCACGTAAATACTAGAGCAGGTCAGAGGCTGGGTATTCTGCAGTGAGTGACTCCTCAAAGCCTTTCCACCATCTACAAGGCACAGGTCAGGAGTGTGATGGAACACTCTCCACTTGCCTGGACGAGTGCAGCTCCAACAACGCTCGAGAAGCTCGGCATCATCCAGGGCAAAGCAGCCCCGCTTGATTGGCACCCTAAACATTCACTCCCTTCACCACCGGCGCACCGCGGCCGCAGTGTGGACCATCCACAGGATGCACTGCAGCAACTCGCCAAGGCTTCTTCGACAGCGCCTCCCAAACCCGCGACCTCTACCACCGAGAAGGACCAGGGCAGCGGGCACATGGGGACAACCCCCACCCGCACGTTCCCCTCCGAGTCACACACCATCCCGACTTGGAAATATATCGGCCGTTCCTTCATCGTCGCTGGGTCAAAATCCTGGAACTCCCTTCCCAACGGCACTGTGGGAGAACCGTCACCACACGGACTGCAGCGGTTCAAGAAGGCGTCTCACCACCACCTTCTCAAGGGGCAATTAGGAATGGGCAATAAATGCCGGCCTCGCCAGCGACGCCCGCATCCCATGAATGAATATAGAAAAAAAATACCCGGGCAGGGAGGCAGAAAGAACAAACTTGTATTTTTATCGCCTTTCACCGCCTCTGGACGTCCCAAAGCTTCACGGCCAATGAAGGACTTTTATTTGAAGTGCGGTCACTGTTGTAATGTGGGGAAACGAGGCAGACGATTTACGCACAGCAAGATCCCACAAACAGCGAGGTGATAAATGACCCAGATCATCTGGTTTTCTTTAGTGATGTTGGTCGAGGGATAAATATCGGGGCCCAGGACCCCCGGGGAGAACTCCCCCCCCCCTGCTCTTCTTCCAATAGCGGGCCGTGGGATCTTTTACACCCGCCCGAGAGGGGCAGACGGGGCCCTCGGTTTAACGTCTCATCCCGAAAGATGGCACCTCTGACAGTGCGGCGCTCCCTCAGTACCGACCCTCCGACAGTGCGGGGCTCCCTCAGTACCGACCCTCCGACAGTGCGGCGCTCCCTCAGTACCGACCCTCCGACAGCGCGGCGCTCCCTCGGTACCGACCCTCCGACAGCGCGGCGCTCCCTCGGTACCGACCCTCCGACAGCGCGGCGCTCCCTCGGTACCGACCCTCCGACAGAGCGGGGCTCCCTCGGTACCGACCCTCCGACAGCGCGGCGCTCCCTCGGTACCGACCCTCCGACAGCGCGGCCCTCCCTCGGTACCGACCCTCCGACAGCGCGGCGCTCCCTCGGTGCCGACCCTCCGACAGCGCGGCGCTCCCTCGGTACCGACCCTCCGACAGCGCGGCGCTCCCTCGGTACCGACCCTCCGACAGCGCGGCGCTCCCTCGGTACCGACCCTCCGACAGCGCGGCGCTCCCTCGGTACCGACCCTCCGACAGCGCGGCGCTCCCTCGGTACCGACCCTCCGACAGCGCGGCGCTCCCTCGGTACCGACCCTCCGACAGCGCGGCGCTCCCTCGGTACCGACCCTCCGACAGCGCGGCGCTCCCTCGGTACCGACCCTCCGACAGCGCGGCGCTCCCTCGGTACTGACCCTCCGACAGTGCGGCGCTCCCTCGGTACTGACCCTCCGACAGCGCGGCGCTCCCTCAGTACCGACCCTCCGACAGTGCGGCGCTCCCTCAGCACTGGGCAACTGGGAACATCGGGGCTCGAGTCTGTGGAGCGGAGGAGGGAGGCTCGAACCCACGACCTCGACTCGCAGAGGAACGAGCGAGCCAGCTACCCACTCAGCCGCATCCGCGATCCGAAGAGACATCATCTCCCTCTTCTCTGGCGCCAGTCGACGGATTCCTGGAATTACAAAATTTCGCAACTCACCCGGGGCTGGGATTTGAACTCGCGCTCTCCGGGTTGCTGGTCCAGTAACCGCTCGTTCTCGGCTCGATCGCGTGGTCATCTCGAGAGACGCCATGAGGCTGCTCACTGGCATTGTGCGGAGGACTCTCACCTGACTCCTCCTGCCCCCGTTTCTGCAGCGTCTTCAACGTAGAAAGACTTCCCCAAGGCGCTTCACAGGAGGGCAAATCAGACAATATTTGTCACGGAGACACGTGAGGAGATATCAGGGACATCTGGCCGGCGAGCAGTTAGGACGGCGAATGGTATGTTGGCCTTCATTGCGAGAGAATTTGAGTACAGGAGCGGGGATGTCTCACTGCAGTTGTACAGGACCTTGGTGAGACCACACCTGGAGTATTGTGCGCAGTTTTGGTCTCCTTCTCTGAGGAGGGATGTCCTTGCCATGGAGGGAACGCAGCGAAGGTTCGCCAGACTGATCCGTGGGATGGCAGGACTGAGAGATTGGGTCGACTCGGCCTGTATTCACTCGAGTTTCGAAGAACGAGAGGGGGGGGGTCTCATCGAAACGTATAAAATTCGAACGGGACCGGATGCGGGGGAGGATGTTCCCGATGGCTGGGGAGTCCAGAACCAGGGGGTCGCAGTCTCAGGATACGGGCTAGGAGATTTCGGACCGAGATGAGGAGAGATTTCTTCGCTCAGAGGGTGGTGAACCTGTGGAATTCTCTGCCACAGAAGGCAGTGGAGGCCAAGTCATTAGATGTGTTCAAGAAGGAGATAGATATATTTCTTAATGCTAAAGGGATAGGGGGAAAAAGCGGGGAACAGGGGACTGAGTTAGACGATCAGCCATGATCCATTTGAATGGCGGAGCAGGCCCCAAAGGGCCGAATGGCCTTCTCCTGCTCCTATTTTCTATGTTTAAAAGCCTGGCCTAAGAGGGAGGTTTTACGGAGAGTCTCAAAGGAGGGGAGAGGTTTAGGGAGGGAATTCCAGAGCTTCGGGCCCAGGCGGCTGAAGGGACGGCCGCCATTGGTGGAGCGATGGGAATCGGGGGGAGGGGGAGGTCAGAGATCTCGGAGGGCTGGGGTCGAGGAGTTGGTTTGTGCAGCCCAGGGAGATCCTCCCGTCCTCCCTCCTCGGGTTGGAAGAGAGCAAAATCCAACTGCGATGCCAACACAGTCGAACAGCTCACCCCCGAAAATTACCCGCCTGCTCTGCACGAGGGTACGGCCAGCGGCTGATCGGTCGCTGGGGATTGCAGCCCCCGCCGACAAACCGTATCGCCGTTCACCATCTCTGGTGTGGGCTATTCAACCGAGGGGGGCGGGGGCGGGTTTCAAGAACCCATCCGGAGTTCAGTTCTGGGCGTCGCACCTTCGGGAAGGGCGTATCGGCCTCGGAGGTGGGTGCAGCGCAGATTCTCCAGAGAGATACCGGGGGCGGCGGGGGGCTAAAAGGGTTTAATTCACGAGGAGAGGTCGCACAGACCGGGCCTGTGTTCCCTCGAGCGTGGAAGATTGAGGGGTGATCTAACCGAGGGGAGTCAGCTGGAGCTTTCGAGGCCGAGAGCGAGCGGTTTTTTTGTTGGGGTGAAGAGGGGGGGGGTGGGATTGAGGGTTTATGGAGCCCAAGGCGGGTAGATGGAGGGGAGATACAGGTCGGCCACTGAATGGCGGAACAGGCTCGAGGGGCTGAATGGCCTCCCCTCCTCTTCCTTTGTCCGGGGGGGGGGGGGGGGCTCGGGGGGCAGAGACCGGGTCGGTTCCGCCAAGCGTTTGCCTGTCGAGGGGGGGCCGAGCCCGACTCGAGACTCGGTGCCTCGTCAGCAAACGCCCCCCCCCGGCCGAATATCTCATTTCCGAACAGCTCGGTCGTCAGCGCAGCACGCCTCGGCCGGGTGGGGGGGCCCCCCCCCCCGGCCCCCAGAAGGGCGAGGGGTCAGCGTCTGACCCCACCTGAGCGAGAGGGGTCAGACGCCGACCTCGCACCCGAGAGAGGCCGTTCTCGCCCTCAATCCCCGCGGGGCTGGTCCCGACCCCCCCGACCCCCTTCCCTGCAGGTGAGAGGTCAGCGTCTGACCCCACACCCCTTCTCCCTCCGCAAACCGCGCCCCCCGCCCGCAAAAAAACAAAGATAAGAGTCACATTTTAATCAATCAATCAATCAGAAATTACATTCAGCGGGTATTAGTCACACCAATTCTTAATGTACAGTCCAAGCTCGACCAGAAAAAAAGTCCCGGGCGGCGATTAACCCCGCAATTCCCGCGCGGCAAACTTCCCTCCGTCGTCGTCGTCTCCTCCCCTTCAAGTCGTTCTGCCAGGCGCAGCTCCCCTCGGGGGGGGCAAAAACGGCCCGACGGAGGCCGCTCTCCTTCCCCTTCGACCACCCCTCCCCGGATTTCTCTCGAGAACGCGCTCCCATCTCGTCGGGGTCTTTCGTGAGCCCGAGTACGTCCCTAGGCGTTTTGCAGCCAACGTTAAGGGTGGTCGGTCACTGCAGGAATCCCGGAAACCAATCTGCGCACAGCAAGATCCCACAAAACAGCAACGTGATGAACGGCCGGATAATGTTTTTCTTCCAAAGTGACGTTGGTCGAGGGATAAATGTCGGGGCCCCAGGACCCCGGGGAGGACTCCCCCCCCCTGCCCCCCCCGCCTGCTCTTCTTCCAATTGCGGCAGTGGGGTCTCTTCTGCTTGTCAGGCCGCGTCAGAGCTGTACTGAATTCGGTCTCTTAAAACCTCCGACACTGTCCCGTCAAACGCTCCCAGGGCAGAGACAGAGAGAGAGAGCGAGAGAGAGAGAGAGAGAGACAGCGAGAGAGAGAGACAGCGAGAGAGAGAGAGAGAGCGAGAGAGAGAGAGCGAGAGAGCGAGCGAGCGAGAGAGGCAGCGAGAGAGAGAGGCAGCGAGAGAGAGAGGCAGCGAGAGAGAGAGGCAGCGAGAGAGAGAGGCAGCGAGAGAGAGAGGCAGCGAGAGAGAGAGGCAGCGAGAGAGAGAGGCAGCGAGAGAGAGAGACAGCGAGAGAGAGAGACAGCGAGAGAGAGAGGCAGCGAGAGAGAGGCAGCGAGAGAGAGAGGGGCAGCGAGAGAGAGAGGGGCAGCGAGAGAGAGAGGCAGCGAGAGAGAGAGACAGCAAGAGAGAGAGAGAGACAGCGAGAGAGAGAGAGAGACAGCGAGAGAGAGAGAGGCAGCGAGAGAGAGAGAGGCAGCGAGAGAGAGAGGCAGCGAGAGAGAGAGGCAGCGAGAGAGCGAGAGAGGCAGCGAGAGAGAGACAGCGAGCGAGAGAGAGAGCGCGAGAGAGAGAGAGCGAGAGAGAGAGAGCGAGAGAGAGAGAGAGCGAGAGAGAGGCAGCGAGAGAGAGAGAGGCAGCGAGAGAGAGGCAGCGAGAGAGAGGCAGCGAGAGAGAGAGGGGCAGCGAGAGAGAGAGGCAGCGAGAGAGAGAGGCAGCGAGAGAGAGAGGCAGCGAGAGAGAGAGACAGCGAGAGAGAGAGAGAGAGAGAGGCAGCGAGAGAGAGAGACAGCGAGAGAGAGAGAGGCAGCGAGAGAGAGACAGCGAGAGAGAGAGGCAGCGAGAGAGAGAGAGACGCAGCGAGAGAGAGAGAGACGCAGCGAGAGAGAGAGACAGCGAGAGAGAGAGAGGCAGCGAGAGAGAGACAGCGAGAGAGAGAGGCAGCGAGAGAGAGAGAGACGCAGCGAGAGAGAGAGAGACGCAGCGAGAGAGAGAGAGACGCAGCGAGAGAGAGAGAGACGCAGCGAGAGAGAGAGAGAGGCAGCGAGAGAGAGAGAGGCAGCGAGAGAGAGAGAGGCAGCGAGAGAGCGAGAGAGGCAGCGAGAGAGAGAGAGAGCGCGAGAGACAGACAGAGACAGCGAGAGAGAGAGAGAGAGAGAGAGAGAGAGCGAGAGAGACAGACAGAGACAGCGAGAGAGAGAGAGCGCGAGAGACAGACAGAGACAGCGAGAGAGAGAGAGAGAGAGAGAATCCAGGCAGGGGGCTAGATTTTCTTCCAGTTGGTCTGCCCGATGAAGTGCAGCGACATGGTGTCGTTGACCTTGCTGACGTACTTGCTGCGCTCGGCGGCTGGCAGGAGGTCGTCGATCTTGACGTCTTGCCAGTGGGGAATGGCGAAGGTCTTGAGGTCGCACACCAGCCAGCGGCAGCCCAGGTAGCGGTAGAAAAGGACGGCGATCTGGTGCTCGTGGGTGGCCCGGCTGCTCGAGTGGCAGCGGATGATCTTGCAGTTGAACGCCGCGCGGTTGTTATCCTTCAGGACGCGCTCGTAGAGGCCGGGGCAGGTGCAGCGTCTCTTGGAGCCCACGGGGGCCGGGAGGCGCACGCTGCCCCTCACCGGCCGCTCCTCCTGGACCACCAGCCGCTCGCCCTTGGGGTGAAAGGTGACGAACCACTTGGACTGCACCCGGAAGTTGGTCGTAGCGAACTCCTTGCACAGGACTGTCTTGGTCATGGAACTGAAGAAATCCAGCTGCCAGGGGCTGCCGCAGGTCTTGGCGGTGTAGAGGCGCATGCGGAGGGGCCGGGAGGCCGCCCCGTGCAGCCGGCCCACCCCCTCCTTGGTCAGGCAGCTGTCCTGGTGCAGGCCCAGGCTCTGGGCCAGCAGGGAGGCCAGGAGGGGCTGGGGGACCAGGGGGCTGGAGCGCAGGGCCGCCAGCTCCTCGGGGGTCATCATGGGGAAGCGGAGGTGGGCCAGGAGGGCGGGCCCGGCCTCGGGGCGGGGGGCCAGCCAGCGCAGCACGGCCTGGCACAGGGCGAACTCGCTCTCCACTACCAGGTCGCAGCGCTGGAGCAGGGAGGCGAGCTGCGCCTCTTCCAGGCTGAGCCAGTCAGCCGAGCTCATGACGGCATCCATGTTCCAGGCGACAAAGGTGTCACAGGCCTCCTCCAGCTGGCGGAAGCCCACAAAGCGGGCGTAACGGTGCCAGGCCAGGGCCAGGTCCAGGGCGCCGGCCGCCGCCACGTTGTCCAGGAGGAACTGCTCGCAGCCCCGGCGCAGGGGCTCCACGTTGTACTTCTCTGCCAGGCCGTGGATGGCGAAGACGTTGTCCACCGTGACGGTGATGCTGCCGGTGTAGAAGTAGCGCAGGAAGTCCTCGAAGCACGACGCGGCCCCTTCCTCCTCCGTCAGCTGGACCGTGCCCCGCCGGGCGTCCGCCCAGCGCTCACCCGAGAGCATGGCGCGGAAGACGTCGCTGCCCAGGGCCAGGACAAAGCGGTGGGCCTCCAGGGCCGGCCCCCCGTTGACCGTCAGCCGCACGTCGCTGAGCTCCGGGCTGTTGAAGAGGGACGAGAGGGCGGCCATGATCTGGGTCTGGTGGACGAAGGTCTCCGAGGTCTCCATCGCAAGGGGCTCGCGCCCCCCCCACAACCCCCCCCCAGGACGCGCGCACGCACGCACGCACGCACCTGCGGGCGAGATAAGAGAGGGGGGGGGGGGTTTAAGAGACTCGGACCAGAGAGAGAGAGAGAGAGAGAGAGAGAGAACACCCGCGGGAAATGTTTACATAGCATTTTACAAAGGCAAACGTGGGTCACGAGACTGTCACGCTTTCAGGGAACACAGGCCGTTCAGCCCCTCGAACCCGTTACACAGGAACAGGAGGAGGCCGTTCAGCCCCTCGAGCCTGTTGCACATGAACAGGAGGAGGCCGTTCAGCCCCTCGAGCCTGTTACACAGGAACAGGAGTAGGCCCGTTCAGCCCCTCGAACCCGTTACACAGGAACAGGAGGAGGCCGTTCAGCCCCTCGAGCCTGTTGCACAGGAACAGGAGGCCGTTCAGCCCCTCGAGCCTGTTACACAGGAACAGGAGGAGGCCGTTCAGCCCCTCGAGCCTGTTGCACAGGAACAGGAGGCCGTTCAGCCCCTCGAGCCTGTTACACAGGAACAGGAGGTCTGTTCAGCCCCTCGAGCCTGTTACACAGGAACAGGAGGAGGCCCGTTCAGCCCCTCGAGCCTGTTGCACAGGAACAGGAGGCCGTTCAGCCCCTCGAGCCTGTTACACAGGAACAGGAGGAGGCCGTTCAGCCCCTCGAGCCCGTTGCACAGGAACAGGAGGAGGCCGTTCAGCCCCTCGAGCCTGTTGCACAGGAACAGGAGGCCGTTCAGCCCCTCGAACCCGTTACACAGGAACAGGAGGCCGTTCAGCCCCTCGAACCCGTTACACAGGAACAGGAGGCCGTTCAGCCCCTCGAGCCTGTTACACAGGAACAGGAGGAGGCCATTCAGCCCCTCGAACCCGTTACACAGGAACAGGAGGCCGTTCAGCCCCTCGAGCCCGTTGCACAGGAACAGGAGGCCGTTCAGCCCCTCGAACCCGTTGCACAGGAACAGGAGGCCGTTCAGCCCCTCGAGCCTGTTACATAGGAACAGGAGGAGGCCGTTCAGCCCCTCGAACCCGTTACACAGGAACAGGAGGCCGTTCAGCCCCTCGAGCCTGTTACACAGGAACAAGAGGAGGCCGTTCAGCCCCTCGAACCCGTTACACAGGAACAGGAGGCCGTTCAGCCCCTCGAACCCGTTGCACAGGAACAGGAGGCCGTTCAGCCCCTCGAGCCTGTTACATAGGAACAGGGGGAGGCCGTTCAGCCCCTCGAACCCGTTACACAGGAACAGGAGGCCGTTCAGCCCCTCGAGCCTGTTACACAGGAACAGGAGGAGGCCGTTCAGCCCCTCGAACCCGTTACACAGGAACAGGAGGCCGTTCAGCCCCTCGAGCCCGTTGCACAGGAACAGGAGGCCGTTCAGCCCCTCGAACCCGTTGCACAGGAACAGGAGGAGGCCCGTTCAGCCTCTACTCCACCATGCAACGAGATCATGGCTGACCTGTATCCTCCGGCCCCTCGTCTGACGAAAAAAAAACTCGCGATCTCGGATTTAAAGTTATTAATTGAGCTGGCAGCTCCTGCGTTCCGAGTTCCACACACTTCTACCACCCTTTGCATGAAGAAGTGTTTCTTAACTTGTCTCTCAGAGGGCCTGGCTCTGATTGTAAGTCCCCTCGTCCTGGACTCCCCCCCCAACCATTCCTAAAGACCTCAATCGGATCGCCCGGTGACCGTCGATATTCCAGGGAATACAAGCCTAGTCTATGTAAACTCTCCTCGTAGTTTAACGGTCACGGCGGTCCCTCAGAGAACTCCTTTCCGCGGTGCCCAGAACTGGACAGATCCTCCCGCTGGGGCCTAACCAGTATCCTCTTTACGATCTATATTAACGATTTGGAGGAGGGGACCGGGTGTAACGTATCAAAGTTTGCGGATGATACAAAGGTGGGAGGGAAAGTAGAGAGTGAGGAGGACATAAAAAACCTACAGGGGGATATAGACAGGCTGGGTGAGTGGCCGGAGATTTGGCAGATGCAATACAATATTGGAAAATGTGAGGTTATGCACTTTGGCAGGAAAAATCAGAGAGCTAGTTATTATCTTAAAGGCGAGAGACTGGAAAGTACTGCAGTACAAAGGGATCTGGGGGTCCCAGTGCAAGAAGATCAAAAAGTTAGTATGCAGGTGTAGCAGGTGATCAAGAAGGCCAACGGAGTGTTGGCTTTTATTGCTAGGGGGATAGAATATAAAAACAGGGAGGTATTGCTGCAGTTATATAAGGTATTGGTGAGACCGCACCTGGAATACTGCATACAGTTTTGGTCTCCATACTTAAGAAGAGACATACTTGCTCTCGAGGCAGTACAAAGAAGGTTCACTCGGTTAATCCCGGGGATGAGGGGGCGGACATATGAGGAGAGGTTGAGTAGATTGGGACTCTACTCATTGGAGTTCAGAAGAATGAGAGGCGATCTTATTGAAACATATAAGATTGTGAAGGGGCTTGATCGGGTGGATGCGGTAAGGATGTTCCCAAGGATGGGTGAAACTAGAACTAGGGGGCATAATCTTAGAATAAGGGGCTGCTCTTTCAAAACTGAGATGAGGAGAAACTTCTTCACTCAGAGGGTGGTAGCTCTGTGGAATTTGCTGCCCCAGGAAGCTGCATCATTAAATAAATTTAAAACAGAAATAGACAGTTTCCTAGAAGTAAAGGGAATTAGGGGTTACGGGGAGCGGGCAGGAAATTGGACATGAATTTAGATTTGAGGTTAGGATCAGATCAGCCATGATCTTATTGAATGGCGGAGCAGGCTCGAGGGGCCGATTGGCCTCCTCCTGCTCCTATTTCTTATGTTCTTAAGGAGTATCGTAAGGAGAGGTTCAGAGAGGGAATTCCAGAGATCGTGGCCCAGGCACGGCCGCCAATGGCAGAGCGAAGGGAATCGGGGAGATGCGCCAGAACCGGAGGGGCGCAGAGATCTCGGAGGGTTTGTCGGGGGCTGGAGGAGGTTACGGAGATAGGGAGGAGGGGGGAAATTTGAACACGAGGACGAGAATTTTATAACCGAGGCGTTCCCGGACTGGGAGCCAACGTAGGTCCCAGCGAGCACAGTGAGGGGGGGTGACGGGTGAACGGGACTCGATGCGAGGAGTTTCAAGATGAGTGGATGGCTACTGAAGGGGTGGAATGTGGGAGGCCGGCCAGGAGAGCGTTGGAGTCGTGGAGTCCAGGAGGTGATAAAGGGCTTCAGCGGCAGATGAGCTGAGGCAGGGGCGGGGGGCGGAGGCGGGCGATGTTACGGAGGTGGAAGTAGGCGGACTTGGTGACGGAGGGGAGATGCGGTTGGACGCTCATCTCGGGGTCAAACTGGACGCCAAGGTTATAGAGGCCGGCACTCCATTTTTGCTTATCTTTTGTACCTGGCCACTACATTTTGGCGATCTTTGGTCGAGGACCCCTAAAATCTCTTTGCAAGCGTCTTCCCAGGAAGGCCTGACTGAATGGTGCAGCAGGCTGGAGGGGCTGAATGGCCTTCTCCTGTTCCAATAATTAAGGCTTGCAAGCCAAAAAAGTAACAGACCCATCTATTACAATATATTGGAGCTCGCCAGGCTAAAAAGTCCCTCTCATAGAATCGTACAGCACAGGGAGGCGGCCATTGGGCCCATCATACCCGTGCTAGCTCTTTGAAAGAGCTCTCCAGTTAGCCCCCTGATAATCTCCTCCTCCCACTTCAAGTATTTATCCAATTCCCGCTTGAAAGTTCCTACTGAATCTGCTCTCACCCACCCCCCCCTTTCAGGGGGCGCGTTCCGGATCACAGGAGAGGAGAGCGAGGCGGAGAGGTTTGCGGAGGGAATTCCAGAGCTTAGGGCCCGGGCAGCTGAAGGCACGGCCACCAATGGTGGGGCGATGGGAAGCGGGGAGATGCGCCAGAGGCCAGAATCGGAGGAGCGCAGAGATCTCGGAGGGTTGTAAGGGGCTGGAGGAGGTTACTGAGATAGGGAGGAAGGGGGCGAGGGCCATGGAGGGATTTGAACCGGAGGATGAGAATTGTAGGGGCTGGAGGAGGTTACAGAGATAGGGAGGGGGGTGAGGGCCATGGGGGGATTTGAACAGGAGGATGAGAATTGTAGGGGTTGGAGGAGGTTACAGAGATAGGGAGGGGGGGGCGAGGGCCATGGAGGGATTTGAAGAGGAGGATGAGAATTGTAGGGGGCTGGAGGAGGTTACAGAGATAGGGAGGGGGGGGCGAGGGCCATGGAGGGATTTGAACAGGAGGATGAGAATTGTAGGGGGCTGGAGGAGGTTACAGAGATAGGGAGGGGGGCGAGGGCCATGGAGGGATTTGAACAGGAGGATGAGAATTGTAGGGGGCTGGAGGAGGTTACAGAGATAGGGAGGGGGAGGGCGAGGGTCATGGAGGGATTTGAACAGGAGGATGAGAATTGTAGGGGGCTGGAGGAGGTTACAGAGATAGGGAGGGGGGCGAGGGCCATGGAGGGATTTGAACAGGAGGATGAGAATTGTAGGGGCTGGAGGAGGTTACAGAGATAGGGAGGGAGGGGGCGAGGGCCATGGAGGGATTTGAACAGGAGGATGAGAATTGTAGGGGCTGGAGGAGGTTACAGAGATAGGGAGGGAGGGGGCGAGGGCCATGGAGGGATTTGAACAGGAGGATGAGAATTGTAGGGGCTGGAGGAGGTTACAGAGATAGGGAGGGGGGGCGAGGGCCATGGAGGGATTTGAACAGGAGGATGAGAATTGTAGGGGGCTGGAGGAGGTTACAGAGATAGGGAGGGAGGGGGCGAGGGCCATGGAGGGATTTGAACAGGAGGATGAGAATTGTAGGGGGCTGGAGGAGGTTACAGAGATAGGGAGGGAGGGGGCGAGGGCCATGGAGGGATTTGAACAGGAGGATGAGAATTGTAGGGGGCTGGAGGAGGTTACAGAGATAGGGAGGGGGGCGAGGGCCATGGAGGGATTTGAACAGGAGGATGAGAATTGTAGGGGCTGGAGGAGGTTACAGAGATAGGGAGGGGGGGCGAGGGCCATGGAGGGATTTGAACAGGAGGATGAGAATTGTAGGGGCTGGAGGAGGTTACAGAGATAGGGAGGGGGGGCGAGGGCCATGGAGGGATTTGAACAGGAGGATGAGAATTGTAGGGGCTGGAGGAGGTTACAGAGATAGGGAGGGAGGGGACGAGGGCCATGGAGGGATTTGAAGAGGAGGATGAGAATTGTAGGGGGTTGGAGGAGGTTACAGGGAGGGGGGCGAGGGCCATGGAGGGATATGAAGAGGAGGATGAGAATTGTAGGGGGTTGGAGGAGGTTACAGAGATAGGGAGGGAGGGGCGAGGGCCATGGAGGGATTTGAACAGGAGGATGAGAATTGTAGGGGCTGGAGGAGGTTACAGGGAGGGGGGGCAATGGGCGGAACGGGACTCGGTGTGAGTTTGGCTCGGTTCGGAATACGCCACAAGGCGCTTAGCGGGAGCAGAAGAAAGGCAGCAAATGGCACCCAAGCCAGGGGAGGCGAAGCTCGGAAGGGGTGGCTATCAGGTCACAGGTCAGGCAGCATCCGCGGAGAGTACGGTCGGGTTAACAGTTCAGGCCAACGGCCAATCGTCTGGGTCCAACAGATTGTCAGCAGGCCCTGAGCTTGGGGAAAGGGAATGGAGGAATAATTGAAGAGATAGGCCATCAGATGATTAACACAGAAAATGGGAGCTGGAGTCGGCCATTCGGCCCATCGGGGGCTGCTCCGCCATTCAAAATGATCATGGCCGCTCGTCTATCTCAGTCCCCTGTTCCCGCTTTCTCCCCCCATTCCTTGACCCCTTTAGCATTAAGAAATATATCCACCTCCTTCTTGAATACATCTAATGACTTGGCCTCCACTGCCTTCTGTGGTAGAGAATTCCACAGGTTCACCACCCTCCGAGTGAAGACATTTCTCCTCATCTCGGTCCTAAATGTCCTCGCCCGTATCCTGAGTCCGTGACCCCCTGGTTCTGGACTCCCCAGCCATCGGGAACATCCTCCCTGCATCTAGTCTGTCTAGTCCTGTTAGAATTTTATATGTTTCGATGAGATCCCCTCTCATTCTTCTAAACTCGAGTGAATACAGGCCGAGTCGACCCAATCTCTCCTCATACGTCAGTCCTGCCATCCCAGGAATCAGTCTGGTGAACCTTCGTTGCACTCCCTCCATGGCAAGGACATCCTTCCTCAGATAAGGAGACCAAAACTGCCCACAACACTCCAGGTGTGGTCTCACCAAGTCCCTGCAGTAAGACATCCCTGTTCCTGTACTCAAATCCTCTTGCAATGAAGGCCCACATACCATTCGCCTTCCTAACTGCTTGCTGCACCTGAATGCTCGCTTCCAGCGACTGGTGTACAAGGACGCCCAGGTCTCGTTGCACCTCCCCTTTTCCCAATCTATCACCATTCAGATAATAATCTGCCTTTCCTGTTTTTACGACCAAAGTGGATAACCTCACATGTATCCACGTTGTACTGCATCTGCCATGTTCTTGCCCACTCACCCAACTTGTCTAAATCGCACTGGAGCCTCTTTGCATCCTCCTCACGGCTCACACTCCACCCCAGCTTTGCAAGGTGTTGCTTCAGTTGCACAGAGCCCTGGTTAGACCCCGTCTGGAGATACCACACTCAGTGCTGGCCTCCGCATCTCAGGAAGGATAGATTGGCCTTGAAAGGGGATGCATTGCAGATTCACCAGAATGATAACGGGGCTGATCATAGATCATAGAAGTTTACAACATGGAAACAGGCCCTTCGGCCCAACATGTCCATGTCGCCCAGTTTATACCACTAAGCTAGTCCCAATTGCCTGCACTTGGCCCATATCCCTCTATACCCATCTTACCCATGTAACTGTCCAAATGCTTTTTAAAAGACAAAATTGTACCCGCCTCTACTACTGCCTCTGGCAGCTCGTTCCAGACACTCACCACCCTTTGAGTGAAAAAATTGCCCCTCTGGACCCTTTTGTATCTCTCCCCTCTCACCTTAAATCTGTGCCCCCTCGTTATAGACTCCCCTACCTTTGGGAAAAGATTTTGACTATCTACCTTATCTATGCCCCTCATTATTTTATAGACTTCTATAAGATCACCCTAAACCTCCTACTCTCCAGGGAAAAAAGTCCCAGTCTATCCAACCTCTCCCTATAAGTCAAACCATCAAGTCCCGGTAGCATCCTAGTAAATCTTTTCTGCACTCTTTCTAGTTTAATAATATCCTTTCTATAATAGGGTGACCAGAACTGTACACAGTATTCCAAGTGTGGCCTTACTAATGTCTTGTACAACTTCAACAAGACATCCCAACTCCTGTATTCAATGTTCTGACCAATGAAACCAAGCATGCCGAATGCCTTCTTCACCACCCTATCCACCTGTGACTCCACTTTCAAGGAGCTATGAATCTGTACTCCGAGATCTCTTTGTTCTATAACTCTCCCCAACGCCCTACCATTAACGGAGTAGGTCCTGGCCCGATTCGATCTCCCAAAATGCATCACCTCACATTTATCTAAATTAAACTCCATCTGCCATTCATCGGCCCACTGGCCCAATTTATCAAGATCCCGTTGCAATCCTAGATAACCTTCTTCACTGTCCGCAATGCCACCAATCTTGGTGTCATCTGCAAACTTACTAACCATGCCTCCTAAATTCTCATCCAAATCATTAATATAAATAACAAATAACAGCGGACCCAGCACCGATCCCTGAGGCACACCGCTGGACACAGGCCTCCAGTTTGAAAAACAACCCTCTACAACCACCCTCTGTCTCTGCCGTCAAGCCAATTTGGTATCCAATTGGCTACCTCACCTTGGATCCCGTGAGATTTAACCTTATGTAACAACCTACCATGCGGTACCTTGTCAAAGGCTTTGCTGAAGTCCATGTAGACCACGTCTACTGCACAGCCCTCATCTATCTTCTTGGTTACCCCTTCAAAAAACTCAATCAAATCCATGAGACATGATTTTCCTCTCACAAAACCATGCTGACTGTTCCGAATCAGTCCCTGCCTCTCCAAATGAAAGGGTACAAGAGGGCAGGTTGCACGGACTAGGCTCGAGTCCAGAAGATTAAGGGGTGATCTAATCGAGGGGTTTAAAGGGGTGGAGAGGGGAGGGAGAGAGAGAGAGAGAGAAACTATTTCCTCTAGCGGCAGGGAGTCCAGAATAAGGGGTAGAGCCTCAAATTCGGGGTTCAGGAAGCATTCCTTAACACAAAGGGGAGGGAAAATCTGGATCTCCCCCCCAAAAAGGCTTGGGACGCTGGGGCTCAAATGAAGCCTCAGGTCGATAGATTTTTGTTGGGTGAGGGTATCGAGGGATATGGAGGCAAGGTGGGTTAAACTGCCTTGCGAGCCATTAATGCCCTGATTTAAATTACCTTGCGAGCCATTAATGCCCAGATTTAAATGGTTTGCGAGCCATTAATGCCCTGATATAAATTACCTTGCGAGCCATTAATGCCCTGATTTAAATGGTTTGCAATCCATTAATGCCCTGATATAAATTACCTTGCGAGCCATTAATGCCCTGATTTAAATTACCTTGCGAGCCATTAATGCCCTGATTTAAATGGTTTGCAATCCATTAATGCCCTGATATAAATTACCTTGCGAGCCATTAATGCCCTGATTTAAATTACCTTGCGAGCCATTAATGCCCTGATTTAAATGGTTTGCAATCCATTAATGCCCTGATTTAAATGGTTTGCAATCCATTAATGCCCTGATTTAAATGGTTTGCAATCCATTAACGCCCTGATTTAAATGGTTTGCAATCCATTAATGCCCTGATTTAAATGGTTTGCAATCCATTAATGCCCTGATTTAAATGGTTTGCAATCCATTAATGCCCTGATTTAAATGGTTTGCAATCCATTAATACCCTGATTTAAATGGTTTGCAATCCATTAATGCCCTGATTTAAATGGTTTGCAATCCATTAATACCCTGATTTAAATGGTTTGCAATCCATTAACGCCCTGATTTAAATGGTTTGCAATCCATTAACGCCCTGATTTAAATGGTTTGCAATCCATTAATGCCCTGATTTAAATGGTTTGCAATCCATTAACGCCCTGATTTAAATGGTTTGCAATCCATTAATACCCTGATTTAAATGGTTTGCAATCCATTAATGCCCTGATTTAAATGGTTTGCAATCCATTAATGCCCTGATATAAATTACCTTGCGAGCCATTAATGCCCTGATTTAAATTACCTTGCGAGCCATTAATGCCCTGATTTAAATGGTTTGCAATCCATTAATGCCCTGATATAAATTACCTTGCGAGCCATTAATGCCCTGATTTAAATTACCTTGCGAGCCATTAATGCCCTGATTTAAATGGTTTGCAATCCATTAATGCCCTGATTTAAATGGTTTGCAATCCATTAATGCCCTGATTTAAATGGTTTGCAATCCATTAACGCCCTGATTTAAATGGTTTGCAATCCATTAATGCCCTGATTTAAATGGTTTGCAATCCATTAATGCCCTGATTTAAATGGTTTGCAATCCATTAATGCCCTGATTTAAATGGTTTGCAATCCATTAATACCCTGATTTAAATGTTTGCAATCCATTAATGCCCTGATTTAAATGGTTTGCAATCCATTAATACCCTGATTTAAATGGTTTGCAATCCATTAACGCCCTGATTTAAATGGTTTGCAATCCATTAACGCCCTGATTTAAATGGTTTGCAATCCATTAATGCCCTGATTTAAATGGTTTGCAATCCATTAACGCCCTGATTTAAATGGTTTGCAATCCATTAATACCCTGATTTAAATGGTTTGCAATCCATTAATGCCCTGATTTAAATGGTTTGCAGTCCATTAATACCCTGATTTAAATGGTTTGCAGTCCATTAATGCCCTGATTTAAATGGTTTGCAATCCATTAATGCCCTGATTTAAATGGTTTGCAATCCATTAATGCCCTGATTTAAATGGTTTGCAATCCATTAATGCCCTGATTTAAATGGTTTGCAATCCATTAACGCCCTGATTTAAATGGTTTGCAATCCATTAATACCCTGATTTAAATGGTTTGCAATCCATTAATGCCTGATTTAAATGGTTTGCAGTCCATTAATGCCCTGATTTAAATGGTTTGCAATCCATTAATGCCCTGATTTAAATGGTTTGCAATCCATTAATGCCCTGATTTAAATGGTTTGCAATCCATTAATGCCCTGATTTAAATGGTTTGCAATCCATTAATGCCCTGATTTAAATGGTTTGCAATCCATTAATGCCCTGATTTAAATGGTTTGCAATCCATTAATGCCCTGATTTAAATGGTTTGCAATCCATTAATGCCCTGATTTAAATGGTTTGCAATCCATTAATGCCCTGATTTAAATGGTTTGCAATCCATTAATGCCGATTTAAATGGTTTGCAAGCCATTAATGCCCTGATTTAAATGGTTTGCAATCCATTAATGCCCTGATTTAAATGGTTTGCAATCCATTAATGCCCTGATTTAAATGGTTTGCAATCCATTAATGCCCTGATTTAAATGGTTTGCAATCCATTAATACCCTGATTTAAATGGTTTGCAATCCATTAATGCCCTGATTTAAATGGTTTGCAATCCATTAATGCCCTGATTTAAATGGTTTGCAATCCATTAATGCCCTGATTTAAATGGTTTGCAATCCATTAATACCCTGATTTAAATGGTTTGCAATCCATTAATGCCCTGATTTAAATGGTTTGCAATCCATTAATGCCCTGATTTAAATGGTTTGCAATCCATTAATGCCCTGATTTAAATGGTTTGCAATCCATTAATGCCCTGATTTAAATGGTTTGCAATCCATTAATGCCCTGATTTAAATGGTTTGCAATCCATTAATGCCCTGATTTAAATGGTTTGCAAGCCATTAATGCCCTGATTTAAATGGTTTGCAATCCATTAATGCCCTGATTTAAATGGTTTGCAATCCATTAATGCCCTGATTTAAATGGTTTGCAATCCATTAATGCCCTGATTTAAATGGTTTGCAATCCATTAATACCCTGATTTAAATGGTTTGCAATCCATTAATGCCCTGATTTAAATGGTTTGCAATCCATTAATGCCCTGATTTAAATGGTTTGCAATCCATTAATACCCTGATTTAAATGGTTTGCAATCCATTAATGCCCTGATTTAAATGGTTTGCAATCCATTAATGCCCTGATTTAAATGGTTTGCAATCCATTAATGCCCTGATTTAAATGGTTTGCAATCCATTAATGCCCTGATTTAAATGGTTTGCAATCCATTAATGCCCTGATTTAAATGGTTTGCAATCCATTAATACCCTGATTTAAATGGTTTGCAGTCCATTAATGCCCTGATTTAAATGGTTTGCAATCCATTAATGCCCTGATTTAAATGGTTTGCAATCCATTAATGCCCTGATTTAAATGGTTTGCAATCCATTAATGCCCTGATTTAAATGGTTTGCAATCCATTAATGCCCTGATTTAAATGGTTTGCAATCCATTAATGCCCTGATTTAAATGGTTTGCAATCCATTAATGCCCTGATTTAAATGGTTTGCAATCCATTAATGCCCTGATTTAAAAGGTTTGCAATCCATTAATGCCCTGATTTAAATGGTTTGTAATCCATTAATGCCCTGATTTAAATGGTTTGCAGTCCATTAATACCCTGATTTAAATGGTTTGCAATCCATTAATACCCTGATTTAAATGGTTTGCAATCCATTAATGCCCTGATTTAAATGGTTTGCAGTCCATTAATGCCCTGATTTAAATGGTTTGCAAGCCATTAATGCCCTGATTTAAATGGTTTGCAATCCATTAATGCCCTGATTTAAATGGTTTGCAATCCATTAATGCCCTGATTTAAATGGTTTGCAATCTATTAATGCCCTGATTTAAATGGTTTGCAATCCATTAATACCCTGATTTAAATGGTTTGCAGTCCATTAATGCCCTGATTTAAATGGTTTGCAATCCATTAATGCCCTGATTTAAATGGTTTGCAATCCATTAATGCCCTGATTTAAATGGTTTGCAATCCATTAATGCCCTGATTTAAATGGTTTGCAATCCATTAATGCCCTGATTTAAATGGTTTGCAATCCATTAATGCCCTGATTTAAATGGTTTGCAATCCATTAATGCCCTGATTTAAATGGTTTGCAATCCATTAATACCCTGATTTAAATGGTTTGCAATCCATTAATGCCCTGATTTAAATGGTTTGCAATCCATTAATGCCCTGATTTAAATGGTTTGCAATCCATTAATGCCCTGATTTAAATGGTTTGCAATCCATTAATGCCTGATTTAAATGGTTTGCAATCCATTAATACCCTGATTTAAATGGTTTGCAATCCATTAATGCCCTGATTTAAATGGTTTGCAATCCATTAATGCCCTGATTTAAATGGTTTGCAATCCATTAATGCCCTGATTTAAATGGTTTGCAATCCATTAATGCCCTGATTTAAATGGTTTGCAATCCATTAATACCCTGAATTAAATGGTTTGCAATCCATTAATGCCCTGATTTAAATGGTTTGCAATCCATTAATGCCCTGATTTAAATGGTTTGCAATCCATTAATGCCCTGATTTAAATGGTTTGCAATCCATTAATACCCTGATTTAAATGGTTTGCAATCCATTAATGCCCTGATTTAAATGGTTTGCAATCCATTAATGCCCTGATTTAAATGGTTTGCAATCCATTAATGCCCTGATTTAAATGGTTTGCAATCCATTAATGCCCTGATTTAAATGGTTTGCAATCCATTAATGCCCTGATTTAAATGGTTTGCAAGCCATTAATGCCCTGATTTAAATGGTTTGCAATCCATTAATACCCTGATTTAAATGGTTTGCAATCCATTAATGCCCTGATTTAAATGGTTTGCAATCCATTAATGCCCTGATTTAAATGGTTTGCAATCCATTAATACCCTGATTTAAATGGTTTGCAAGCCATTAATACCCTGATTTAAATGGTTTGCAAGCCATTAATTGCCTGGTGACCCTGAGGGGCCTCAGACCCCCCCTGAGGAGGGGGGAGGGGACCAGGTTTGACTCCCTCCCTCCCCTCACTCCCTCATTCACTCACCTCCTCCTCCCTCCACTCCTCCCTCCTCAGGATTCGTCCCTCAGGGCGCCAGCCGGCCCTCACACCCGTCACAGCCTCGGATTGCCCCAACCTCGACCGGAACCGGAAACAGGCCTCGCTACGCTCAGCCCCTCCCCCCCAGCACACGCCGCGCATAGCAACCAAACGAGCTGACGTCAAGGCCACGCCCACTTATTCAGATTGAAGGGCGCTGACATCATGACCACGCCTCA
>NW_027138503.1:7500-17500 GCF_035084215.1 Heptranchias perlo
CAAGTGTCACTTTTTCAGGCACTCTTAAAGTGCACCTGGGCTGTCAGAGAAAGCTCTGAAAATCGTGTTCTCGAAAATCTCCGGGTACCCGACCAATCCCTAGGTGCCCGAATGACAAGTGTCAATTCGGCAGGACGGCCTCCCACCTCCGGCCGCAGATGCGTCACTAAATCCCCGCAACGGGGGCTTTCTCATTTCGGCATAGGGGCTTCCGCGGCCAACTCATTAACCTGTGCTCGGACTTTTTGTGCCACAAGTGCAAGGGACCGTTTGCCGGCAGCTACTCGCACCCCCCCGCCCAGGGGGGGAATCCTCTGACCGGAGATCCGAAACGCCGGCCGAATCCATCCCCGTCGGACTTCCGAAGGGGTTCCCTCGACCGACTGACTTCCGAACTCCTTTCTGGGCTTAAACGGGTGGAATTCGGACCCTCTCGCAAGGGAGCCGAAGCCCGCCAGCCCCGGGAGGCCTCGGGGCCGCCGTTTTCAAGCCCGACCAAAAAACCCGAAAAATGGGGAAAAATGGGAAAAATTCCCACTCCCAAAAGGCTTAAAAGTCGGTTGGGCGGCAGCCCGGGTCGGTCTCTGCAGACCTGGAGGCGCTAGACACAAGTCTGGTAAACAGGCTAAGTCTCGACATGCCACCTCTTACTATCCTGCAGGTACCCCGCCAATCCCCCCGGAACCGGCTGGCAATTGGCGAATCAGCGGGACGAATTTGAATTCGTGACCGACTCTCTGACACCGAATCGCCGCAAACGCGTTTCGATTTTTCGGCTTCGGTACCTCCCATCAGACTTTGACTGGCCATATCTCCGGACTCACGTGTCGCAGCCGGGACCTTCAGGTACCGTTCGACGCGTCTAACCCTGCCCCGTCGAATGGCGCCCCTCGCGGTGTGGTCCGATTTCCGCATTTTGGTCAGATTTGCCTCCAAAGTTTTCAGATTGAGTTGACGAATGCCCCCTACGGGGTAACCTCTTGCCCTTTCGGACATGGTCCCTGTGACTTAATTTCCGCCTTTTGCTCAATCGTTT
The DNA here is from genome assembly GCF_035084215.1 of Heptranchias perlo. NCBI lineage: Eukaryota > Metazoa > Chordata > Chondrichthyes > Hexanchiformes > Hexanchidae > Heptranchias > Heptranchias perlo. The sequence continues at coordinate 8,537 of NW_027138503.1, forward strand.
CCCCATTTATAATTAATTTTAAAAATCGGGTTACTCAGTTCTGGTTTACCAGTTCCCTCTTCGGACTTAGTTTTTGGTTAATCATTTCCGGTTCACCAGTTCCCGTTTTGGACTTAGTCTCTGCGGGCCGTTTCTCATCTTTTGGTTCATCAGTTCCCCTCTTTTAATAATTTTTTGGCTGCTTTCGTTTGATCATTTCCCTGCCTTCTGGGTGACTTTTGCCCCTTAGGACTTCATCGCCGCACATTATTTTCGACTTCTGGTTGATCATTTCACCCCTTTTAATCATTTTTGCAACTTTTGGTTAACCATTTCACCCAGCTTCTGGTTAACCATTTCCCCTTTGGGACTTAGTCTCTGAGCATTCTTTTGGGATTCTGGTTAATCATTTGCCAATTTTTAAAAAATGTTGCCGCTTTTGTTTAATGCTTTCTGGTCAACCTTTCCCTCTTTCAGACTTCACCGCGGCACATTGCTTTAGCCTCCTGGTTAATCATTTCACCCCTTTTAATCATTTTTGCAACTTTTGGTTAACCATTTCCCCCAGCTTCTGGTTAACCATTTCCCCTTTGGGACTTGGTCTCTGAGCATTCTTTTGGGATTCTGGTTAATCATTTGCCAATTTTTTAAAAATGTTGCCACTTTTGTTTAATGCTTTCTGGTCAACCTTTCCCTCTTTCAGACTTCACCGCGGCACATTGCTCCAGCCTCCTGGTTAATCATTTCACCCCTTTTAATCATTTTTGCAACTTTTGGTTAACCATTTCCCCCAGCTTCTGGTTAACCATTTCCCCTTTGGGACTTAGTCTCTGAGCATTCTTTTGGGATTCTGGTTAATCATTTGCCAATTTTTTAAAAATGTTGCCACTTTTGTTTAATGCTTTCTGGTCAACCTTTCCCTCTTTCAGACTTCACCGCGGCACATTGCTTTAGCCTCCTGGTTAATCATTTCACCCCTTTTAATCATTTTTGCAACTTTTGGTTAACCATTTCCCCCAGCTTCTGGTTAACCATTTCCCCTTTGGGACTTAGTCTCTGAGCATTCTTTTGGGATTCTGGTTAATCATTTGCCAATTTTTAAAAAATGTTGCCACTTTTGTTTAATGCTTTCTGGTCAACCTTTCCCTCTTTCAGACTTCACCGCGGCACATTGCTTCAGCCTCCTGGTTAATCATTTCACCCCTTTTAATCATTTTTGCAACTTTTGGTTAACCATTTCCCCCAGCTTCTGGTTAACCATTTCCCCTTTGGGACTTAGTCTCTGAGCATTCTTTTGGGATTCTGGTTAATCATTTGCCAATTTTTAAAAAATGTTGCCGCTTTTGTTTAATGCTTTCTGGTCAACCTTTCCCTCTTTCAGACTTCACCGCGGCACATTGCTTTAGCCTCCTGGTTAATCATTTCACCCCTTTTAATCATTTTTGCAACTTTTGGTTAACCATTTCCCCAGCTTCTGGTTAACCATTTCCCCTTTGGGACTTGGTCTCTGAGCATTCTTTTGGGATTCTGGTTAATCATTTGCCAATTTTTAAAAATGTTGCCACTTTTGTTTAATGCTTTCTGGTCAACCTTTCCCTCTTTCAGACTTCACCGCGGCACATTGCTTCAGCCTCCTGGTTAATCATTTCACCCCTTTTAATCATTTTTGCAACTTTTGGTTAACCATTTCCCCCAGCTTCTGGTTAACCATTTCCCCTTTGGGACTTAGTCTCTGAGCATTCTTTTGGAATTCTGGTTAATCATTTGCCAATTTTTAAAAATGTTGCCGCTTTTGTTTAATGCTTTCTGGTCAACCTTTCCCTCTTTCAGACTTCACCGCGGCACATTGCTTTAGCCTCCTGGTTAATCATTTCACCCCTTTTAATCATTTTTGCAACTTTTGGTTAACCATTTCCCCCAGCTTCTGGTTAACCATTTCCCCTTTGGGACTTAGTCTCTGAGCATTCTTTTGGATTCTGGTTAATCATTTGCCACTTTTTAAAAAATGTTGCCGCTTTTGTTTAATGCTTTCTGGTCAACCTTTCCTCTTTCAGACTTCACCGCGGCACATTGCTTTAGCCTCCTGGTTAATCATTTCACCCCTTTTAATCATTTTTGCAACTTTTGGTTAACCATTTCCCCAGCTTCTGGTTAACCATTTCCCCTTTGGGACTCAGTCTCTGAGCATTCTTTTGGGATTCTGGTTAATCATTTGCCACTTTTTTAAAAATGTTGCCGCTTTTGTTTAATGCTTTCTGGTCAACCTTTCCCTCTTTCAGACTTCACCGCGGCACATTGCTTTAGCCTCCTGGTTAATCATTTCACCCCTTTTAATCATTTTTGCAACTTTTGGTTAACCATTTCCCCCAGCTTCTGGTTAACCATTTCCCCTTTGGGACTTAGTCTCTGAGCATTCTTTTGGGATTCTGGTTAATCATTTGCCAATTTTTAAAAAATGTTGCCGCTTTTGTTTAATGCTTTCTGGTCAACCTTTCCCTCTTTCAGACTTCACCGCGGCACATTGCTTTAGCCTCCTGGTTAATCATTTCACCCCTTTTAATCATTTTTGCAACTTTTGGTTAACCATTTCCCCCAGCTTCTGGTTAACCATTTCCCCTTTGGGACTTAGTCTCTGAGCATTCTTTTGGGATTCTGGTTAATCATTTGCCAATTTTTAAAAAATGTTGCCGCTTTTGTTTAATGCTTTCCCTGCTTTGTGGTCAAACTTTTCCCCTTTAGGACTTCATCGCCGCACATTATTTTCGAATTCTGGTTAATCATTTCACCCCTTTTAATCATTTTTGCAACTTTTGGTTAACCATTTCCCCCAGCTTCTGGTTAACCATTTCCCCTATGGGACTTAGTCTCTGAGCATTCTTTTGGGATTCTGGTTAATCATTTGCCAATTTTTAAAAAATGTTGCCGCTTTTGTTTAATGCTTTCTGGTCAACCTTTCCCTCTTTCAGACTTCACCGCGGCACATTGCTTTAGCCTCCTGGTTAATCATTTCACCCCTTTTAATCATTTTTGCAACTTTTGGTTAACCATTTCCCCCAGCTTCTGGTTAACCATTTCCCCTTTGGGACTTAGTCTCTGAGCATTCTTTTGGGATTCTGGTTAATCATTTGCCACTTTTTTAAAAATGTTGCCGCTTTTGTTTAATCGTTTCCCTGCTATGTGGTCAACCTTTTCCCCTTTCAGACTTCATCGCCGCGCATTGTTGTCGACTTCTGGTTAATCATTTTTCCCCTTTAAATCTTTTTTTGCCACTTTCGGTTAACCATTTCACCCAGCTTCTGGTTAACCATTTGCCCCATTATACTGAATTTTTCCGCTTTGGTTTAATCATTTCCCTGCTTTCTTGTCAACCTTTTCCCCTTTTGGACTTCGCCGCCGCACTTTGCTTTTGCCTTCTGGTTAAACATTTCTCCCCTTTTAATCCTTTTTCCCACTTTTGGTTCACCAGTTCACCCAGCTTCTGGTTAACCATTTCCCCTTTGGGACTTAAGTCTCTGAGCATTCTTTTGGGATTCTGGTTAACCATTTGCCACTTTTTTAAAAATGTTGCCGCTTTTGTTTAATGCTTTCCCTGCTTTCTGGTCAACCTTTTCCCCTTACGACTTCGCCGCCGCACTTTGCTTTCGCCTTCTGGTTAATCATTTCACCCCTTTTAATCCTTTTTCCCACTTTGGGTTGGACAGTTCACCCAGCTACTGGTTAACCATTTCCCCTTTGGGACTTAAGTCTCTGAGCATTCTTTTGTGATTCTGGTTCACCATTTGTCCCTTTTTAAAAGATATTGCTGCTTTTGATTAAACCTTTCCCTGCTTTGCGGTCGACCTATTCCTCTTTCAGACTTCATCGCCGCACCTTGTTTTCGACATCTGGTTCAACATTTCTCCCCTTTTAATCCTTTTTCCCACTTTTGGTTAAGCAGTTCACCCAGCTTCTGGTTCACCATTTGCCCCTTTTTACTGAATTTTTCTGCTTTTGTTTAATCATTTCCCTGCTTTGCGGTCGACCTATTCCTCTTTCAGACTTCATCGCCGCGCATTGTTTTCGACATCTGGTTCAACATTTCTCCCCTTTTAATCCTCTTTCCCACTTTTGGTTAAGCAGTTCACCCAACTTCTGGTTAACCATTTGCCCCTTCTTACTGAATTTTTCTGCTTTTGTTTAATCATTTCCCTGCTTTATGGTCAACCTTTTCCCCTTTAGGACTTCGCCGCCGCACTTTGCTTTCGCCTTCTGGTTAATCATTTCACAACATTTTAATCCTTTTTCCCACTTTTGGTTAAACAGTTCACCCAGCTTCTGGTTAACCATTTGCCCCTTTGGGACTTAAGTCTCTGAGCATTCTTTTGGGATTCTGGTTCACCATTTGTCCCTTTTTAAAAGATATTGCTGCTTCTGTTTAATCCTTTCCCTGCTTTGCGGTCAACCTTTTCCTCTTTCAGACTTCATCGCCGCGCATTGTTTTCGACATCTGGTTCAACATTTCTCCCCTTTTAATCCTCTTTCCCACTTTTGGTTAAGCAGTTCACCCAACTTCTGGTTCACCACTTGCCCCTTTTTACTGAATTTTTCTGCTTTTGTTTAATCATTTCCCTGCTTTCCGGTCAACCTTTCCCTCTTTCAGACTTAATCGCCGCACATTGTTGTCGACTTCTGGTTGATCAGTTCACCCCTTTTTTATCCTTTTTCCCACTTTGGGTTAAGCAGTTCACCCAGCTTCTGGTTAACCATTTGCCCCTTTGGCACTTAAGTCTCTGAGCATTCTTTTGGGATTCTGGTAAACCATTTGTCCCTTTTTAAAAAATGCTGCTGCTTTTGTTTAATGCTTGCCCTGCTTTGCGGTCGATCATTTCACCCCTTTTAATCCATTTTTGCCACTTTGGGTTAAACAGTTCACACAACTTCTGGTTCACCATTTCACATTTCGGAACTTTTATTCCCACCATTACTTTGGGCTTCTGGTTCATCATTTCACGCTGTTTTACAAATCTTTGCCGCTTCACTTTTAATCCACAAACCGTGGCTCGCTTTCGGGTGGGGGGGGGGGTAGCGGGTTTGGGCCGGGCACTCGACATCCCGGTGTGCGACCGGGTTCGTTCTGGTACCGCTCGGTGCCCCTCGTCCTGCTCTTGCCGCGGAAGCAAACCAGACGACCGTCGGTCTCACGCCCGAGGGGAGAGGAGGCGGAAAGCGGTTTGCAGCCTTTCGCTGTACCTCCGGCGGGCAGCGCCGCACCTCCGAGTGCTCGGTACCGTTCGCTGCACCTCGTCCGGCCGCACGCAGCGAGCCAAACCCGGAGGAAATCGGCCTGTGCCTTCTCGAGATATGGGCCTCCGGGTGGGACGGACAAACCGGGGCCCCGAGCTCGCTTTCGGCGGCCCGGCACTCGACTTCCCGGTGTCCGAACGTGATCCTTCCGGTACCCTTCGGTGCCCCTTGCCCGACTCTAGCTCCCGTGCTGAAGCGGAGTCGGTCGGCCTGACGGCCTGCCGAGTTAACCAGCGGAAAGCGGTGCGCAGCCTTTCGCTTGCAGCTCCGGCGGGCAGCGCCGCACCTCCGGCTGCTCAGTGCCGTCCGCTGCTCCCCTTCCGGCTGCACGCAGCGAACCATACCCGGAGGAAATCGGCCTCGGCCTTCCGGAGATATGGGCCTGCGAGTGGGACCAATAAATCGGTGCACATTTCCGGCTCGGTTTCCGGCCTCGGCACTATCAGTTCACGCCGTCCGACCGACGTCGTTCTGGCACGGTTCCGTTGCTCCTTGATCCGGTCCAGCCACGGTAATCAGCCGAAGATGGTGGGGGGGACACATTGCCCGCCGAGTTAGCCGGAGGAAATCGGCCTCGGACTTCCTCAGATATCAGCCTCCGGGTGGGACAGACAAACCGGGGACCCGAGCACGCTTTCGGCGGCCCGCTGGTCGACTTCCCGGTGTGCGACCGGGTTCGTTCCGGTACCGTTCGCTGCCCCTCGTCCTGCTCTAGCCGCGGAAACAAACCCGACGACCGTCGGTCTCACGCCCGCGGAGGGAGGTGGCGGAAAGTGGTTTGCAGCCTTTCGCTGTACCTCCGGCGGGCAGCGCCCGACCTCCGAGTGCTCGGTACCGTCCGCTGCGCCTGGTCCGGCCGCACACAACGAGCCATACCCGGTGGAAATCGGCCTGTGCCTTCCAGAGATATGGGCCTCCGGGTGGGACGGACAAACCGGGGCCCCGTGCTCGCTTTCGGCGGCCCGCTAGTCGACTTCCCGGTGTGCGACCGGGTTCCTTCCGGTACCGTTCGCTGCCCCTCGTCCTGCTCTAGCCGCGGAAACAAACCCGACGACCGTCGGTCTCACGCCCGCGGAGGGAGGCGGCGGAAAGTGGTTTGCAGCCTTTCGCTGTACCTCCGGCGGGCAGCGCCCGACCTCCGAGTGCTCGGTACCGTCCGCTGCGCCTGGTCCGGCCGCACACAACGAGCCATACCCGGTGGAAATCGGCCTGTGTCTTCCGGAGATATGGGCCTCCGGGTGGGACGGACAAACCGGGGCCCCGAGCGGTGGCACCCTGCTCGCTTTCGGCGGCCCGGCACTCGACTTCCCGGTGTGCGAACGTCATCGTTCCGGTACCCTTCGGTGCCCCTTGCCCCACTCTAGCTCCGGTGCTAAAGCGGAGTCGGTCGGTCTCACGGACGCCGAGTTAGCAGGCGGAAAGCGGTGCGCAGCCTTTCGCTGTCACTCCGGCGGGCAGCACCGCACCTCCGAGTGCTCGGTACCGAACGCTGCGCCGCCTCCTGCCGCACGCAACGAGCCATACCCGCAGGAAATCGGCCTCGGCGTTCCGGAGTTATCCGCCTCCGAGTGGGCCTGACCAAGCGGGGTGAACTGGAAATCATTAACCAACGTACTTCCATGTTTTCACCCGCAGAGGGCAGCACTCTCTTCTCCGTTTTAAACTGGGCCGACCCGGCTCCGTTTCGAGACCCGGCACTCGACTTCCCGGTGTGCGACCGGGTTCGTTCCGGTACCGTTCGCTGCCCCTCGTCCTGCTCTAGCCGCGGAACTAAACCCGACGACCGTCGGTCTCACGCCCGCGGAGGGAGGCGGCGGAAAGTGGTTTGCAGCCTTTCGCTGTACCTCCGGCGGGCAGCGCCCGACCTCCGAGTGCTCGGTACCGTCCGCTGCGCCTGGTCCGGCCGCACACAACGAGCCATACCCGGTGGAAATCGGCCTGTGCCTTCCGGAGATATGGGCCTCCGGGTGGGACGGACAAACCGGGGCCCCGAGCTCGCTTTCGGCGGCCCGCTAGTCGACTTCCCGGTGTGCGACCGGGTTCCTTCCAGTACCGTTCGCTGCCCCTCGTCCTGCTCTAGCCGCGGAACCAAACCCGACGACCGTCGGTCTCACGCCCGCGGAGGGAGGCGGCGGAAAGTGGTTTGCAGCCTTTCGCTGTACCTCCGGCGGGCAGCGCCGGACCTCCGAGTGCTCGGTACCGTCCGCTGCGCCTGGTCCGGCCGCACGCAACGAGCCATACCCGGAGGAAATCGGCCTGTGCCTTCCGGAGATATGGGCCTCCGGGTGGGACGGACAAACCGGGGCCCCGAGCGGTGGCACCCTGCTCGCTTTCAGCGGCCCGGCACTCGACTTCCCGGTATGCGAACGTGATCGTTCCGGTACCCTTCGGTGCCCCTTGCCCCACTCTAGCTCCGGTGCTAAAGCGGAGTCGGTCGGTCTCACGGACGCCGAGTTACCAGGCGGAAAGCGGTGCGCAGCCTTTCGCTGTCACTCCGGCGGGCAGCACCGCATCTCCGAGTGCTCGGTACCGTACGCTGCGCCGCCTCCTGCCGCACGCAACGAGCCATACCCGGAGGAAATCGGCCTCGGCGTTCCGGAGTTATCCGCCTCCGAGTGGGCCTGACCAAGCGGGGTGAACTGGAAATCATTAACCAACGTACTTCCAGGTTTTCACCCGCAGAGGGCAGCACTCTATTCTCCGTTTTAAATTGGGCTGACCCGGCTCCGTTTCGAGACCCGGCACTCGACTTCCCGGTGTGCGAACGTGATCGTTCCGGTACCCAACCGTGCCCCTTGCCCCACTCTAGCTCCGGCGGTAAAGCGAAGTCGGTCGGTCTCACGGACGCCGAGTTAGCAGGCGGAAAGCGGTGCGCAGCCTTTCGCTGTCACTCCGGCGGGCAGCATCGCACCTCCCAGTGCTCTGTACCGTACGCTGCGCCTCCTCCTGCCGCACGCAACGAGCCATACCCGGAGGAAATCGGCCTCGGCCTTCCTGAGATATCAGCCTCCGAGTGGGCCCGAAGAGTCGGTGGCACCCTGCTCGCTTTCAGCGGCCCGGCACTCGACTTCCCCGTGTGCGAACGTCATCCTTCCGGTACTCAACCGTGCCCCTTGCCCCACTCTAGCTCCGGCGATAAAGCGGAGTCGGTCGGTCTCACGGACGCCGAGTTACCAGGCGGAAAGCGGTGCGCAGCCTTTCGCTGTCACTCCGGCGGGCAGCACCGCACCTCCCAGTGCTCGGTACCGTACGCTGCGCCTCCTCCTGCCGCACGCAACGAGCCATACCCGGAGGAAATCGGCCTCGGCCTTCCTGAGATATCAGCCTCCAAACGGGCGTCACAAATCAGGGCACATGGTCAGCTGCAAAGCAGCGTCATTACAACCTCTCACTGCACCCCACACGACATTCCGCTTGCCTGCCTGCCGCTGCCTACTCTCACCAGCGAAACAAAGTCAGGATAACACCCCAATGCAAGCAGCTCCCTTCCGGCCAACCAACCCACACCAATCCCCTTGCCTGCCTCCCACAAATTCCACCAGCCAGGCAAAGTCAAAATCAACCCACAATAAACGCACTCCACAACGGCCATCGACCGCTATACACCCCCTTGGGCGACTATTAAGCCCGAGAACACTAACTGTAACCAACCGCAGTGAAAAGTTGAAGTGGCAACTCATTAACCAAATTTATATTTGGCAA
>NW_027138503.1:27500-40000 GCF_035084215.1 Heptranchias perlo
TCTGTTAGACAACACAGGTGGACTTCTCGGCCTCACAAGAGAGCAATACGCCAGCGGGTGAACAGGAGAGTCGTGCCGACAAAACCCACTGACTTTTAAAACTGTCCGTCTGCCACTTGGGACAGAGAGAGGAACCTGACGAGCCTGAACACCAGCCTTGGCTGGACCGCTCGGGCCCTCCCATGTCGGACGCGAGTCGCCAAATCGATCGGAAGAGAGTACCGATTCCTCTCAAAAAGTCTGCGTGCCCGTTATTATAAAAGCAGCCCACCGGCCGCGGTGCCTTGCCCACAAACACACTTGGTGTCTGGGGTGATTCAGAGCCGCCGCGGCTCGAAAGTGTCAACCTGTTTTAAAAGTCATCGCTATGCCGGCACAGGTGACTTTCAAGTTAAAGAGTTCTCTTTATTGGCTTTCAAAAAAATCTGCAAAGTGTCACAGAGATTTTGAGAAACTCTTTTTTTTCTTTATATTATTATAATATAATATAATGTGTATATGTTTTCGAAAAGCATCCACCAGCAATCCATGGTGAGCCTCTCTCTGCTGGCAAGCTCCTCCTGCCTGAGCCCGACGCTGTCGAGGCTCAACACGATTTCAGACTGACAAAGAGTTCGAAAATTGCCGCCTGATGTAGCTTTAAATGCTGACAGGTGACTTCCGAGTGCTCTTGTAAAGGTCTCCGCTTTGAAATTGAGAGCCTTTTGCCAAGTGTCACTTTTTCAGGCACTCTTAAAGTGCACCTGGGCTGTCAGAGAAAGCTCTGAAAATCGTGTTCTCGAAAATCTCCGGGTACCCGACCAATCCCTAGGTGCCCGAATGACAAGTGTCAATTCGGCAGGACGGCCTCCCACCTCCGGCCGCAGATGCGTCACTAAATCCCCGCAACGGGGGCTTTCTCATTTCGGCATAGGGGCTTCCGCGGCCAACTCATTAACCTGTGCTCGGACTTTTTGTGCCACAAGTGCAAGGGACCGTTTGCCGGCAGCTACTCGCACCCCCCCGCCCAGGGGGGGAATCCTCTGACCGGAGATCCGAAACGCCGGCCGAATCCATCCCCGTCGGACTTCCGAAGGGGTTCCCTCGACCGACTGACTTCCGAACTCCTTTCTGGGCTTAAACGGGTGGAATTCGGACCCTCTCGCAAGGGAGCCGAAGCCCGCCAGCCCCGGGAGGCCTCGGGGCCGCCGTTTTCAAGCCCGACCAAAAAACCCGAAAAATGGGGAAAAATGGGAAAAATTCCCACTCCCAAAAGGCTTAAAAGTCGGTTGGGCGGCAGCCCGGGTCGGTCTCTGCAGACCTGGAGGCGCTAGACACAAGTCTGGTAAACAGGCTAAGTCTCGACATGCCACCTCTTACTATCCTGCAGGTACCCCGCCAATCCCCCCGGAACCGGCTGGCAATTGGCGAATCAGCGGGACGAATTTGAATTCGTGACCGACTCTCTGACACCGAATCGCCGCAAACGCGTTTCGATTTTTCGGCTTCGGTACCTCCCATCAGACTTTGACTGGCCATATCTCCGGACTCACGTGTCGCAGCCGGGACCTTCAGGTACCGTTCGACGCGTCTAACCCTGCCCCGTCGAATGGCGCCCCTCGCGGTGTGGTCCGATTTCCGCATTTTGGTCAGATTTGCCTCCAAAGTTTTCAGATTGAGTTGACGAATGCCCCCTACGGGGTAACCTCTTGCCCTTTCGGACATGGTCCCTGTGACTTAATTTCCGCCTTTTGCTCAATCGTTTCCCCATTTATAATTAATTTTAAAAATCGGGTTACTCAGTTCTGGTTTACCAGTTCCCTCTTCGGACTTAGTTTTTGGTTAATCATTTCCGGTTCACCAGTTCCCGTTTTGGACTTAGTCTCTGCGGGCCGTTTCTCATCTTTTGGTTCATCAGTTCCCCTCTTTTAATAATTTTTTGGCTGCTTTCGTTTGATCATTTCCCTGCCTTCTGGGTGACTTTTGCCCCTTAGGACTTCATCGCCGCACATTATTTTCGACTTCTGGTTGATCATTTCACCCCTTTTAATCATTTTTGCAACTTTTGGTTAACCATTTCACCCAGCTTCTGGTTAACCATTTCCCCTTTGGGACTTAGTCTCTGAGCATTCTTTTGGGATTCTGGTTAATCATTTGCCAATTTTTAAAAAATGTTGCCGCTTTTGTTTAATGCTTTCTGGTCAACCTTTCCCTCTTTCAGACTTCACCGCGGCACATTGCTTTAGCCTCCTGGTTAATCATTTCACCCCTTTTAATCATTTTTGCAACTTTTGGTTAACCATTTCCCCCAGCTTCTGGTTAACCATTTCCCCTTTGGGACTTGGTCTCTGAGCATTCTTTTGGGATTCTGGTTAATCATTTGCCAATTTTTTAAAAATGTTGCCACTTTTGTTTAATGCTTTCTGGTCAACCTTTCCCTCTTTCAGACTTCACCGCGGCACATTGCTCCAGCCTCCTGGTTAATCATTTCACCCCTTTTAATCATTTTTGCAACTTTTGGTTAACCATTTCCCCCAGCTTCTGGTTAACCATTTCCCCTTTGGGACTTAGTCTCTGAGCATTCTTTTGGGATTCTGGTTAATCATTTGCCAATTTTTTAAAAATGTTGCCACTTTTGTTTAATGCTTTCTGGTCAACCTTTCCCTCTTTCAGACTTCACCGCGGCACATTGCTTTAGCCTCCTGGTTAATCATTTCACCCCTTTTAATCATTTTTGCAACTTTTGGTTAACCATTTCCCCCAGCTTCTGGTTAACCATTTCCCCTTTGGGACTTAGTCTCTGAGCATTCTTTTGGGATTCTGGTTAATCATTTGCCAATTTTTAAAAAATGTTGCCACTTTTGTTTAATGCTTTCTGGTCAACCTTTCCCTCTTTCAGACTTCACCGCGGCACATTGCTTCAGCCTCCTGGTTAATCATTTCACCCCTTTTAATCATTTTTGCAACTTTTGGTTAACCATTTCCCCCAGCTTCTGGTTAACCATTTCCCCTTTGGGACTTAGTCTCTGAGCATTCTTTTGGGATTCTGGTTAATCATTTGCCAATTTTTAAAAAATGTTGCCGCTTTTGTTTAATGCTTTCTGGTCAACCTTTCCCTCTTTCAGACTTCACCGCGGCACATTGCTTTAGCCTCCTGGTTAATCATTTCACCCCTTTTAATCATTTTTGCAACTTTTGGTTAACCATTTCCCCCAGCTTCTGGTTAACCATTTCCCCTTTGGGACTTAGTCTCTGAGCATTCTTTTGGGATTCTGGTTAATCATTTGCCAATTTTTAAAAAATGTTGCCACTTTTGTTTAATGCTTTCTGGTCAACCTTTCCCTCTTTCAGACTTCACCGCGGCACATTGCTTCAGCCTCCTGGTTAATCATTTCACCCCTTTTAATCATTTTTGCAACTTTTGGTTAACCATTTCCCCCAGCTTCTGGTTAACCATTTCCCCTTTGGGACTTAGTCTCTGAGCATTCTTTTGGGATTCTGGTTAATCATTTGCCAATTTTTAAAAAATGTTGCCGCTTTTGTTTAATGCTTTCTGGTCAACCTTTCCCTCTTTCAGACTTCACCGCGGCACATTGCTTTAGCCTCCTGGTTAATCATTTCACCCCTTTTAATCATTTTTGCAACTTTTGGTTAACCATTTCCCCCAGCTTCTGGTTAACCATTTCCCCTTTGGGACTTGGTCTCTGAGCATTCTTTTGGGATTCTGGTTAATCATTTGCCAATTTTTTAAAAATGTTGCCACTTTTGTTTAATGCTTTCTGGTCAACCTTTCCCTCTTTCAGACTTCACCGCGGCACATTGCTTCAGCCTCCTGGTTAATCATTTCACCCCTTTTAATCATTTTTGCAACTTTTGGTTAACCATTTCCCCCAGCTTCTGGTTAACCATTTCCCCTTTGGGACTTAGTCTCTGAGCATTCTTTTGGGATTCTGGTTAATCATTTGCCAATTTTTAAAAAATGTTGCCACTTTTGTTTAATGCTTTCTGGTCAACCTTTCCCTCTTTCAGACTTCACCGCGGCACATTGCTCCAGCCTCCTGGTTAATCATTTCACCCCTTTTAATCATTTTTGCAACTTTTGGTTAACCATTTCCCCCAGCTTCTGGTTAACCATTTCCCCTTTGGGACTTAGTCTCTGAGCATTCTTTTGGGATTCTGGTTAATCATTTGCCAATTTTTTAAAAATGTTGCCACTTTTGTTTAATGCTTTCTGGTCAACCTTTCCCTCTTTCAGACTTCACCGCGGCACATTGCTTCAGCCTCCTGGTTAATCATTTCACCCCTTTTAATCATTTTTGCAACTTTTGGTTAACCATTTCCCCCAGCTTCTGGTTAACCATTTCCCCTTTGGGACTTAGTCTCTGAGCATTCTTTTGGGATTCTGGTTAATCATTTGCCAATTTTTAAAAAATGTTGCCACTTTTGTTTAATGCTTTCTGGTCAACCTTTCCCTCTTTCAGACTTCACCGCGGCACATTGCTCCAGCCTCCTGGTTAATCATTTCACCCCTTTTAATCATTTTTGCAACTTTTGGTTAACCATTTCCCCCAGCTTCTGGTTAACCATTTCCCCTTTGGGACTTAGTCTCTGAGCATTCTTTTGGGATTCTGGTTAATCATTTGCCAATTTTTTAAAAATGTTGCCACTTTTGTTTAATGCTTTCTGGTCAACCTTTCCCTCTTTCAGACTTCACCGCGGCACATTGCTTTAGCCTCCTGGTTAATCATTTCACCCCTTTTAATCATTTTTGCAACTTTTGGTTAACCATTTCCCCCAGCTTCTGGTTAACCATTTCCCCTTTGGGACTTAGTCTCTGAGCATTCTTTTGGGATTCTGGTTAATCATTTGCCAATTTTTAAAAAATGTTGCCACTTTTGTTTAATGCTTTCTGGTCAACCTTTGCCTCTTTCAGACTTCCCCGCGGCACATTGCTTCAGCCTCCTGGTTAATCATTTCACCCCTTTTAATCATTTTTGCAACTTTTGGTTAACCATTTCCCCCAGCTTCTGGTTAACCATTTCCCCTTTGGGACTTAGTCTCTGAGCATTCTTTTGGAATTCTGGTTAATCATTTGCCAATTTTTAAAAAATGTTGCCGCTTTTGTTTAATGCTTTCTGGTCAACCTTTCCCTCTTTCAGACTTCACCGCGGCACATTGCTTTAGCCTCCTGGTTAATCATTTCACCCCTTTTAATCATTTTTGCAACTTTTGGTTAACCATTTCCCCCAGCTTCTGGTTAACCATTTCCCCTTTGGGACTTAGTCTCTGAGCATTCTTTTGGGATTCTGGTTAATCATTTGCCAATTTTTAAAAAATGTTGCCACTTTTGTTTAATGCTTTCTGGTCAACCTTTCCCTCTTTCAGACTTCACCGCGGCACATTGCTTCAGCCTCCTGGTTAATCATTTCACCCCTTTTAATCATTTTTGCAACTTTTGGTTAACCATTTCCCCCAGCTTCTGGTTAACCATTTCCCCTTTGGGACTTAGTCTCTGAGCATTCTTTTGGGATTCTGGTTAATCATTTGCCAATTTTTAAAAAATGTTGCCGCTTTTGTTTAATGCTTTCTGGTCAACCTTTCCCTCTTTCAGACTTCACCGCGGCACATTGCTTTAGCCTCCTGGTTAATCATTTCACCCCTTTTAATCATTTTTGCAACTTTTGGTTAACCATTTCCCCCAGCTTCTGGTTAACCATTTCCCCTTTGGGACTTGGTCTCTGAGCATTCTTTTGGGATTCTGGTTAATCATTTGCCAATTTTTTAAAAATGTTGCCACTTTTGTTTAATGCTTTCTGGTCAACCTTTCCCTCTTTCAGACTTCACCGCGGCACATTGCTTCAGCCTCCTGGTTAATCATTTCACCCCTTTTAATCATTTTTGCAACTTTTGGTTAACCATTTCCCCCAGCTTCTGGTTAACCATTTCCCCTTTGGGACTTAGTCTCTGAGCATTCTTTTGGGATTCTGGTTAATCATTTGCCAATTTTTAAAAATGTTGCCACTTTTGTTTAATGCTTTCTGGTCAACCTTTCCCTCTTTCAGACTTCACCGCGGCACATTGCTCCAGCCTCCTGGTTAATCATTTCACCCCTTTTAATCATTTTTGCAACTTTTGGTTAACCATTTCCCCCAGCTTCTGGTTAACCATTTCCCCTTTGGGACTTAGTCTCTGAGCATTCTTTTGGGATTCTGGTTAATCATTTGCCAATTTTTTAAAAATGTTGCCGCTTTTGTTTAATGCTTTCTGGTCAACCTTTCCCTCTTTCAGACTTCACCGCGGCACATTGCTTTAGCCTCCTGGTTAATCATTTCACCCCTTTTAATCATTTTTGCAACTTTTGGTTAACCATTTCCCCCAGCTTCTGGTTAACCATTTCCCCTTTGGGACTTAGTCTCTGAGCATTCTTTTGGGATTCTGGTTAATCATTTGCCAATTTTTAAAAATGTTGCCACTTTTGTTTAATGCTTTCTGGTCAACCTTTGCCTCTTTCAGACTTCCCCGCGGCACATTGCTTCAGCCTCCTGGTTAATCATTTCACCCCTTTTAATCATTTTTGCAACTTTTGGTTAACCATTTCCCCCAGCTTCTGGTTAACCATTTCCCCTTTGGGACTTAGTCTCTGAGCATTCTTTTGGAATTCTGGTTAATCATTTGCCAATTTTTAAAAAATGTTGCCGCTTTTGTTTAATGCTTTCTGGTCAACCTTTCCCTCTTTCAGACTTCACCGCGGCACATTGCTTTAGCCTCCTGGTTAATCATTTCACCCCTTTTAATCATTTTTGCAACTTTTGGTTAACCATTTCCCCCAGCTTCTGGTTAACCATTTCCCCTTTGGGACTTAGTCTCTGAGCATTCTTTTGGGATTCTGGTTAATCATTTGCCACTTTTTAAAAAATGTTGCCGCTTTTGTTTAATGCTTTCTGGTCAACCTTTCCCTCTTTCAGACTTCACCGCGGCACATTGCTTTAGCCTCCTGGTTAATCATTTCACCCCTTTTAATCATTTTTGCAACTTTTGGTTAACCATTTCCCCCAGCTTCTGGTTAACCATTTCCCCTTTGGGACTCAGTCTCTGAGCATTCTTTTGGGATTCTGGTTAATCATTTGCCACTTTTTTAAAAATGTTGCCGCTTTTGTTTAATGCTTTCTGGTCAACCTTTCCCTCTTTCAGACTTCACCGCGGCACATTGCTTTAGCCTCCTGGTTAATCATTTCACCCCTTTTAATCATTTTTGCAACTTTTGGTTAACCATTTCCCCCAGCTTCTGGTTAACCATTTCCCCTTTGGGACTTAGTCTCTGAGCATTCTTTTGGGATTCTGGTTAATCATTTGCCAATTTTTAAAAAATGTTGCCGCTTTTGTTTAATGCTTTCCCTGCTTTGTGGTCAAACTTTTCCCCTTTAGGACTTCATCGCCGCACATTATTTTCGAATTCTGGTTAATCATTTCACCCCTTTTAATCATTTTTGCAACTTTTGGTTAACCATTTCCCCCAGCTTCTGGTTAACCATTTCCCCTATGGGACTTAGTCTCTGAGCATTCTTTTGGGATTCTGGTTAATCATTTGCCAATTTTTAAAAAATGTTGCCGCTTTTGTTTAATGCTTTCTGGTCAACCTTTCCCTCTTTCAGACTTCACCGCGGCACATTGCTTTAGCCTCCTGGTTAATCATTTCACCCCTTTTAATCATTTTTGCAACTTTTGGTTAACCATTTCCCCCAGCTTCTGGTTAACCATTTCCCCTTTGGGACTTAGTCTCTGAGCATTCTTTTGGGATTCTGGTTAATCATTTGCCACTTTTTTAAAAATGTTGCCGCTTTTGTTTAATCGTTTCCCTGCTATGTGGTCAACCTTTTCCCCTTTCAGACTTCATCGCCGCGCATTGTTGTCGACTTCTGGTTAATCATTTTTCCCCTTTAAATCTTTTTTTGCCACTTTCGGTTAACCATTTCACCCAGCTTCTGGTTAACCATTTGCCCCATTATACTGAATTTTTCCGCTTTGGTTTAATCATTTCCCTGCTTTCTTGTCAACCTTTTCCCCTTTTGGACTTCGCCGCCGCACTTTGCTTTTGCCTTCTGGTTAAACATTTCTCCCCTTTTAATCCTTTTTCCCACTTTTGGTTCACCAGTTCACCCAGCTTCTGGTTAACCATTTCCCCTTTGGGACTTAAGTCTCTGAGCATTCTTTTGGGATTCTGGTTAACCATTTGCCACTTTTTTAAAAATGTTGCCGCTTTTGTTTAATGCTTTCCCTGCTTTCTGGTCAACCTTTTCCCTTACGACTTCGCCGCCGCACTTTGCTTTCGCCTTCTGGTTAATCATTTCACCCCTTTTAATCCTTTTTCCCACTTTGGGTTGGACAGTTCACCCAGCTACTGGTTAACCATTTCCCCTTTGGGACTTAAGTCTCTGAGCATTCTTTTGTGATTCTGGTTCACCATTTGTCCCTTTTTAAAAGATATTGCTGCTTTTGATTAAACCTTTCCCTGCTTTGCGGTCGACCTATTCCTCTTTCAGACTTCATCGCCGCACCTTGTTTTCGACATCTGGTTCAACATTTCTCCCCTTTTAATCCTTTTTCCCACTTTTGGTTAAGCAGTTCACCCAGCTTCTGGTTCACCATTTGCCCCTTTTTACTGAATTTTTCTGCTTTTGTTTAATCATTTCCCTGCTTTGCGGTCGACCTATTCCTCTTTCAGACTTCATCGCCGCGCATTGTTTTCGACATCTGGTTCAACATTTCTCCCCTTTTAATCCTCTTTCCCACTTTTGGTTAAGCAGTTCACCCAACTTCTGGTTAACCATTTGCCCCTTCTTACTGAATTTTTCTGCTTTTGTTTAATCATTTCCCTGCTTTATGGTCAACCTTTTCCCCTTTAGGACTTCGCCGCCGCACTTTGCTTTCGCCTTCTGGTTAATCATTTCACAACATTTTAATCCTTTTTCCCACTTTTGGTTAAACAGTTCACCCAGCTTCTGGTTAACCATTTGCCCCTTTGGGACTTAAGTCTCTGAGCATTCTTTTGGGATTCTGTTCACCATTTGTCCCTTTTTAAAAGATATTGCTGCTTCTGTTTAATCCTTTCCTGCTTTGCGGTCAACCTTTTCCTCTTTCAGACTTCATCGCCGCGCATTGTTTTCGACATCTGGTTCAACATTTCTCCCCTTTTAATCCTCTTTCCCACTTTTGGTTAAGCAGTTCACCCAACTTCTGGTTCACCCACTTGCCCCTTTTTACTGAATTTTTCTGCTTTTGTTTAATCATTTCCCTGCTTTCCGGTCAACCTTTCCCTCTTTCAGACTTAATCGCCGCACATTGTTGTCGACTTCTGGTTGATCAGTTCACCCCTTTTTATCCTTTTCCCACTTTGGGTTAAGCAGTTCACCCAGCTTCTGGTTAACCATTTGCCCCTTTGGCACTTAAGTCTCTGAGCATTCTTTTGGGATTCTGGTAAACCATTTGTCCCTTTTAAAAATGCTGCTGCTTTTGTTTAATGCTTGCCCTGCTTTGCGGTCGATCATTTCACCCCTTTTAATCCATTTTTGCCACTTTGGTTAAACAGTTCACACAACTTCTGGTTCACCATTTCACATTCGGAACTTTTATTCCCACCATTACTTTGGCTTCTGGTTCATCATTTCACGCTGTTTTACAAATCTTTGCCGCTTCACTTTTAATCCACAAACCGTGGCTCGCTTTCGGGTGGGGGGGGGGTAGCGGGTTTGGGCCGGGCACTCGACATCCCGGTGTGCGACCGGGTTCGTTCTGGTACCGCTCGGTGCCCCTCGTCTGCTCTTGCCGCGGAAGCAAACCAGACGACCGTCGGTCTCACGCCCGAGGGAGAGGAGGCGGAAAGCGGTTTGCAGCCTTTCGCTGTACCTCCGGCGGGCAGCGCCGCACCTCCGAGTGCTCGGTACCGTTCGCTGCACCTCGTCCGGCCGCACGCAGCGAGCCAAACCCGGAGGAAATCGGCCTGTGCCTTCTCGAGATATGGGCCTCCGGGTGGGACGGACAAACCGGGGCCCCGAGCTCGCTTTCGGCGGCCCGGCACTCGACTTCCCGGTGTCCGAACGTGATCCTTCCGGTACCCTTCGGTGCCCCTTGCCCGACTCTAGCTCCCGTGCTGAAGCGGAGTCGGTCGGCCTGACGGCCTGCCGAGTTAACCAGCGGAAAGCGGTGCGCAGCCTTTCGCTTGCAGCTCCGGCGGGCAGCGCCGCACCTCCGGCTGCTCAGTGCCGTCCGCTGCTCCCCTTCCGGCTGCACGCAGCGAACCATACCCGGAGGAAATCGGCCTCGGCCTTCCGGAGATATGGGCCTGCGAGTGGGACCAATAAATCGGTGCACATTTCCGGCTCGGTTTCCGGCCTCGGCACTATCAGTTCACGCCGTCCGACCGACGTCGTTCTGGCACGGTTCCGTTGCTCCTTGATCCGGTCCAGCCACGGTAATCAGCCGAAGATGGTGGGGGGGACACATTGCCCGCCGAGTTAGCCGGAGGAAATCGGCCTCGGACTTCCTCAGATATCAGCCTCCGGGTGGGACAGACAAACCGGGGACCCGAGCACGCTTTCGGCGGCCGCTGGTCGACTTCCCGGTGTGCGACCGGGTTCGTTCCGGTACCGTTCGCTGCCCCTCGTCCTGCTCTAGCCGCGGAAACAAACCCGACGACCGTCGGTCTCACGCCCGCGGAGGGAGGTGGCGGAAAGTGGTTTGCAGCCTTTCGCTGTACCTCCGGCGGGCAGCGCCCGACCTCCGAGTGCTCGGTACCGTCCGCTGCGCCTGGTCCGGCCGCACACAACGAGCCATACCCGGTGGAAATCGGCCTGTGCCTTCCAGAGATATGGGCCTCCGGGTGGGACGGACAAACCGGGGCCCCGTGCTCGCTTTCGGCGGCCCGCTAGTCGACTTCCCGGTGTGCGACCGGGTTCCTTCCGGTACCGTTCGCTGCCCCTCGTCCTGCTCTAGCCGCGGAAACAAACCCGACGACCGTCGGTCTCACGCCCGCGGAGGGAGGCGGCGAAAGTGGTTTGCAGCCTTTCGCTGTACCTCCGGCGGGCAGCGCCCGACCTCCGAGTGCTCGTACCGTCCCGCTGCGCCTGGTCCGGCCGCACACAACGAGCCATACCCGGTGGAAATCGGCCTGTGTCTTCCGGAGATATGGGCCTCCGGGTGGGACGGACAAACCGGGGCCCCGAGCGGTGGCACCCTGCTCGCTTTCGGCGGCCCGGCACTCGACTTCCCGGTGTGCGAACGTCATCGTTCCGGTACCCTTCGGTGCCCCTTGCCCCACTCTAGCTCCGGTGCTAAAGCGGAGTCGGTCGGTCTCACGGACGCCGAGTTAGCAGGCGGAAAGCGGTGCGCAGCCTTTCGCTGTCACTCCGGCGGGCAGCACCGCACCTCCGAGTGCTCGGTACCGAACGCTGCGCCGCCTCCTGCCGCACGCAACGAGCCATACCCGCAGGAAATCGGCCTCGGCGTTCCGGAGTTATCCGCCTCCGAGTGGGCCTGACCAAGCGGGGTGAACTGGAAATCATTAACCAACGTACTTCCATGTTTTCACCCGCAGAGGGCAGCACTCTCTTCTCCGTTTTAAACTGGGCCGACCCGGCTCCGTTTCGAGACCCGGCACTCGACTTCCGGTGTGCGACCGGGTTCGTTCCGGTACCGTTCGCTGCCCCTCGTCCTGCTCTAGCCGCGGAACTAAACCCGACGACCGTCGGTCTCACGCCCGCGGAGGAGGCGGCGGAAAGTGGTTTGCAGCCTTTCGCTGTACCTCCGGCGGGCAGCGCCCGACCTCCGAGTGCTCGGTACCGTCCGCTGCGCCTGGTCCGGCCGCACACAACGAGCCATACCCGGTGGAAATCGGCCTGTGCCTTCCGGAGATATGGGCCTCCGGGTGGGACGGACAAACCGGGGCCCCGAGCTCGCTTTCGGCGGCCCGCTAGTCGACTTCCCGGTGTGCGACCGGGTTCCTTCCAGTACCGTTCGCTGCCCCTCGTCCTGCTCTAGCCGCGGAACCAAACCCGACGACCGTCGGTCTCACGCCCGCGGAGGGAGGCGGCGGAAAGTGGTTTGCAGCCTTTCGCTGTACTCCGGCGGGCAGCGCCGGACCTCCGAGTGCTCGGTACCGTCCGCTGCGCCTGGTCCGGCCGCACGCAACGAGCCATACCCGGAGGAAATCGGCCTGTGCCTTCCGGAGATATGGGCCTCCGGGTGGGACGGACAAACCGGGGCCCCGAGCGGTGGCACCCTGCTCGCTTTCAGCGGCCCGGCACTCGACTTCCCGGTATGCGAACGTGATCGTTCCGGTACCCTTCGGTGCCCCTTGCCCCACTCTAGCTCCGGTGCTAAAGCGGAGTCGGTCGGTCTCACGGACGCCGAGTTACCAGGCGGAAAGCGGTGCGCAGCCTTTCGCTGTCACTCCGGCGGGCAGCACCGCATCTCCGAGTGCTCGGTACCGTACGCTGCGCCGCCTCCTGCCGCACGCAACGAGCCAT